>NW_012110808.1:65732-78946 GCF_000951045.1 Mandrillus leucophaeus | reverse complement strand
CAGATGGGGTGTGGGCGGGGCCTGGGGTGGGTTGGACCTAGTGTGTGGGTGGGGCCAGAGTATGGATAGGAACAGGGCAATGGGGCGCGAGGGGCCAGGATGGCGGGGGTAGGATATGGATAGGGTGGCACATGGGGTGGGTGTGGCCAGGATGCGGGGGCAGGATCTGGATGGCAGTGGGTAGGGGTGGGGCCTGGAGATGGATGGGAGTGGGGCTGGCTGGCTTGTGTGGGCCTGGAGTGGGTGGGGCCTCACGTACAGCTGGGGCAAACATACGGGTGAGGGTGGGGCGAGCTGGATGGGTTGGGGTCAGGGCCTCGTGTGGGTAGGGCCTGCTGGCTGTCTGCGTGGGGCCACAGTATCGGTGAAGGTGTGGTTTGGTGGACAGGAGAGGCCAAGGAACAGATCAGCGTGGTCTTCCTCGGGTGGGCGTGGTCTGGCAGGTGGGCAGGGCCAGAACGAGCGCCCCAAGACTGCCCCGTTCCCCTACTACTGCAGAGGATCCCGCCTATACGCCCCGTGAGTGCTTCCAGCGCATCAGCCGGCGTCTGCGAGCCGTCCTCAAGCGCAGCCGCATCCCCATGGTGAGTGCCGGAGTGCCGGGCCTCGCCTTTCTACCCTCGTGGTCTTTTTTGAAGGCCCGTTTCCCAGGCACAGGTTCTCACCCGGTGCAGGTCGTGTCAGGGGAAACAGGGGAGGATACAGGCAACCGGACCAGGGCACTAGATAGGAGGGCGGGGGCAACGAAGGCGGGCACTGCGGAGCGTGTAGGAGTTCCCTCCGCGGAAGGCACAGGCAGGAGGTGGCATGGTGGCCTCAGAGACAGTTAAGCAGCCTCACATGGTGGATCAGAGGTCATGTTCGAGCCCAGTGCTGTGGGCTCCTGGGGGGCCTGGACCTCCCTGGCCCCCACCCGAAGGCCCCACAGTGCCCTAACCACTGGGCCACCCTCCCCAGGAAACACTGGAGACCTGGGAGGAGCGGCTGCTTCGGTTCTTCTCCGTGTCCCCCCAGGCCGTGTACACAGCCATGCTGGACAACAGGTAAGGGGGCGTGGCCAGGTGGGCAGACCCTCCCAGGCTGCGGCCAGGTGGGCGGACACCCCATGCTGCGGCCCCTGCACGGTGCTCACTGCCCGTTTCCCACAGCTTTGAGAGGCTCCTGCTGCACGCCGTCTGCCAGTACATGGACCTCATCTCGGCCAGTAAGCGCCAGTGGCCCCCAAGACCCCAAGTTGGCCAGCAGCTCAACCTGGGAAGGTGGCCAGGGTCCCAGGGTCCTGGTTCCTCAGAGTGGGGCTTGGTGGGGAGGTGGGGAAGGGGGCTGGAGTGGGGACGCTGCGAACTCAAGGGTGGCAGTGGGACCCTGCCTTGAATTCACCAGAAGCTTCCTGCGTATCTGGCCCCACGCAGGGGACTGCAGACACGACCAGGCTGCTGGACGCAGACACCCCTCCATCTACATCTTCGGGGCCTGGGGTGGGGTTGATGAAGCCTGGCTTTGAGGGACCTCGCAGAGCCAGAGATAAGATGGGAGGGCACAGTGTCTGGAAGGTTTGCATTTAGTCCTGGGGCCTCCCCCATACCGCACATGGGACCTCAGGCGACATCCCCTACTGGCCCCTGGGTTCCACTTTTCCAATGAGGCACGGTCTCAGAACTCACCCCCCTAGTGAGGGTCTGTGCAGGCGCCTGCTGGCCCCAGGCACCCCATCTGGTCCTGAGCCTCTCACACCTGTCTCTGCCACCCGCCTGGAGTTGCTGAGGTGACGGTTTCCATGGCAACCTGACGATGCCTCCCCCTGTTCCCTCTGTGGGAGATGCAGCCCCCATGCCTGCCTCTGTTCAGAACATCGGGCCTTGGCTGGGGGTGCGGGGCTTGGAGCTTGGTGGGTGTGGAGCTGTGGTCCTGACGCAGAAGAGGAGGGGTCCCAGCAAGATGGGGAGTAGAGGATGGGGGTCCCAGGCAAAGGGGACTGCTGAGGCACAGAGCTCACATGGGACATGGCTTGTTTTTGTTGTTTGTGTTGGTTGGTTTTTTTGTTTTTTTTTTGAGACAGAGTCTCACTCTGTTACCCAGGCTGGAGTGCAGTGGCGTGATCTTTGCCCACTGCAACCTCTGCCTCTGGGTTTCATGCGTTCTCCTGCCTCAGCCTCCTGAGTAGCTGGGATCACAGGTGCACACCACCACGCCCGGCTAATTTTGTATTTTTTTTTTTTTTTTTTTTTTTTTTGAGACGGAGTCTTGGTCTGTCCCCCAGGCTGGAGTGCAGTGGCCGGATCTCAGCTCACTGCAAGCTCCGCCTCCCGGGTTCACACCATTCTTCTGCCTCAGCCTCCTGAGTAGCTGGGACTACAGGCGTCCGCCACCACGCCCTGCTAGTTTTTGTATTTTTTAAGTAGAGACGGGGTTTCACCGTGTTAGCCAGGATGGTCTCGATCTCCTGACCTTGTGATCTGCCCGTCTCGGCCTCCCAAAGTGCTGGGATTACAGGCTTGAGCCACCGTGCCCGGACAATTTTGTATTTTTAGTCAAGACAGGGTTTCTTTTTTTTTTTTTTTTTTTTTTTAACAGAGTCTTGCTCTGTTGCCCAGGCTGGAGTGCAGTGGCGCAATCTCGGCTCATTGCAAGATCTGCTTCTCGGGTTCACGCCATTTTCCTGCCTCAGCCTCCCGAGTAGCTGGGACTACAGGCGCCTGCCACCACGCCCGGCTAGTTTTTCGTATTTTTAGTAGAGATGGGGTTTCACCGTGTTAGCCAGGATGGTCTCTCTCCTGACCTCGTGATCCGCCCTCCTCGGCCTCCCAAAGTGCTGGGATTACAGGCTTGAGCCACCGTGCCCGGCCCTAGAGACGGGGTTTCACCATGTTAGTCAGGCTGATCTCGAACTTCTGACCTCAGATGATCCACCTGCCTTGGCCTCCCACAGTGCTGGGATTACAGGCGTGAGCCACTGCGCCTGGCCAGGTCATTCATTTTTTTCAGTGAGGGGGAGATGGGGAAGGGGAGGCTGGTGGGAGCTGGACCACTCAGGGCCTGGGTGCCTCAAAGCCACCTCTGCAGGGCAGGGAGCCTGCGGGGAGGCTGCACACTCCGCCAGGCAGGCGTGTGAGTGGCCATATGGCCTCAGGCCCGGTGTTTTTCAGGGTCCTCATCCCCACAGTGGAATGAGTGACAGTGGAGAGTGGGATGGGCCCGATGAGAGCGCTCCTGTAGGGAGGCTTAGGTGTTCTTGTGAGTCAGGCTCCAGGACCCGGGGGCTTGGGGCCAGCCAGGCCGCAGTGACCAGCACACACCAGCTGGCGGTGACCTCCCGGGGAAGAAATGAGGGTGGAGGGCAGTCCGGGTCCCGGTCCGAGGCACCTCTACCTGCCTCGGCTCCCGAATTCCTCCCATTCTTGTCCCATCGGTTTCTTCTGCAGGCGCCGACCTGGAGGGGAAGCGGCAGATGAAGGTCAGTAATCGGCACCTGGATTTCCTGCCTCCAGGGCTGCTCCTGTCCGCCTACCTGGAGCAGCACAGCTGATGGTGGCCCCACGGAGACCCCGCCGCTGCCTCGCCCAGCCACCAAGCCCTCCGATACCTTCGGCTGAAATATCTTTCATATTTTTAGAATTGGTCCTTGGAAACCTTTTTCGCTTGGGGTGGTCTCTCTCCCTCTGCCCCCTCCTCATGCAGCTCTTGGCAGTCAACAGACGCTGGCGGCTGGGGCTGCCCATGCCATCCCAGCTCCAAGCTTCCCGCTCTGGGACTTGTATTTGGGTGGAGAGACCTGATCTGGGCTTGTTCTGTTTCTTCATCGTTTAGCTTTTCTGGCCCAGTCTGAAGCTCAAGTGAGGAGGGCGAGGCTGGGTTTTTATCACTTTTAATGAATTTGGTGTGATTTGTTGTAGATTTTTAAATTTCCCTTTTGGAGAGAAAAACCAAAAAAACTCGTCCCCACTGGTAAAGCATGGGTCTTGGTCCAAGCCCCTGCTCAGCCCCTCCCAGTTTTTAGCTTGAATGAGGGTGGGGTCTCTGGGACCCTGCCCCTCATGCCAGATGCATCTTGTGTCGTGTGTGTGTGCGCGCGCGCACGTATGCCCTGAGACCCAGGACAGAAGCTGCAGTCCTAAGAGCTGGCTTTATCCTCGTCATTCTGGGTGCCCTCCCCCACACCGCCTGTGTCAGGGCTCAGGGTTGCCTGCTTTATACGAGCCCCCCTCCTTTCCTCCCCTCCTTCATACTGGGGGTCCAGGACTTCCAGCCAGAAGCCTCTGCCCTTGCACTACTTTGTCTGTCCCCCCGTCCCGTGTCCCCCGTCCCACAGCCTGGCACCTGCCTGATAGCTCCTGTGTCCCCATGCTGGTCCTCCTGGCCCAGGCTGCAGGAGCCAGCCTGGGGAGGCCTCCTACCCCCTCGCTGCGTGTGGGTAATTGTGTTTTGGGGGAAAGCGGGCAATTTAATAAATTTCTGGTGCTCTGGCCTCGGGGTGTGCGAGTTTTTCTTCGGGACTGGGCCGGGCGCTCAGTAGGTCCTGGCCACCAAGGGCTGCAGGTGCCTCCCTAGCTCCTCCGCCCTCAGATGCCTGGGTTCAAATCCCGTTTCTGCCACACGCCTGCCGTGTGACCTTGGGTGAGTGGCTCGTATGAGTGCCTTGGGGCCCCTGTAATGGAGGGTATCACACAGGGGGCTTGAAACAACAGAAGGCCAGCGAGTCGCTCACGCCTGTGATCCCAGCACCTTGGGAGGCCAAGGCAGGAGGATCGCTTGAGCCCAGGAGTTTGAAACCAGCCAGGGTAACATAGCAAGACCCTGTCTCTACAAAACATGAGAGAAATTAGCAGGGTTGGCCGGGTGCAGTGGCTCACACCTGTAATCCCAGCACTTCGGGGACACCGAGGCGGGTGGATCACGAGGTCAGGAGTTCAAGAGCACCCCGACCAACATGGAGAAACTCCTTCTCTACTAAAAATGCAAAATTAACCGGGCGTGGTGGCGTGAGCGTGTAATGCCAGCTGCTCAGGAGGCTGAGGCAGGAGAATCGCTTGAACCCAGGAGGTGGAGGCTGCAGTGAGCTGAGATCACACCATTGCACTCCAGCCTGGGCAACAAGAGCAAAACTCTGTCACACACACAAAAAAAAATTAGCAGGGTGTGGTGTGTGCCTGTAGTCCCAGCTACTTGGGAGGCTGAGGTGGGAGGATCACTTGAGTCTGGGAGACTGAGGCTGCAGTGAGCTGAGACTGTGCCGCTGCACTTCAGCCCAGGTACGGAGGAAGACCCTATGTCAAAGAAAAACAAAAGGGAACTCTGCCCTCTCACAGTGCTGGAGGTAGAAGCCTGAGGTGAAGGTGTCTACAGGGCAGTGCTCCCTCCGGAGTCTCGAGGGGAGGAGCCTTCCTGCCTCTACTGGTTTCTGGGGACTTCGTGTGTCCATGGCTTGTGGCCACATTGCTGCGGTCTCGTCTCCAAGTGGCCATTTTCCCTGTGTGTTATGTCTTGTCTTGACATTGTCCTTCCCTCATGTGTCTGTGCCCAAATATCCCTCTCGATCACCCCCGTCATTGAGTTAGGCCCACGCTAATCACCTCCTTTTAACCTGATTACCTCTGGAAAGACCCTGTTTTCAAATAAGGTCACATTCTGAGTTCAACCACTTGTTTTTTTTTTTTTTTGAGACGGTGTCTCGCTCTGTCGCCCAGGCTGGAGTGCAGTGGCGAGATCTCAGCTCACTGCAAGCTCCGCCTCCTGGGTTCGTGCCATTCTCCTGCCTCAGCCTCTGGAGTAGCTGGGACTACAGGCGCCCGCCACCACGCCGGGCTAATTTTGTATATTTTTTAGTAGAGACAGAGTTTCATCATGTTAGCCAGGATGGTCTTGATCTCCTGACCTCATGATCTGCCCACCTAGGCCTCCCAAAGTGCTGGGATTACAGGCATGAGCCAACACACCCGGCCTTTTGTTTGTTTATTTTTTTTTAGAAAGGGTCTGGCTCTGTTGCCCTGGCTGAAGCGGAGTGGAGCGATCCCAGCTCACTGCAGCCTCGACCTCCAGGACTCAAGTGATTCTCCCACTTTTGCCTCCCGAGTAACTGGGCCTACAAGTGTGCATCACCCCACCTGGCTATTTGGCTCTGTGGCCCAGGCTGGAGCGCAGTGGTGCGATCTCAGCTCAGTGCAACCTCCACCTCCTGGGTTCAAGTGATTCTCCTGCCTCAGCCTCCCAAGTAGCTGGGACTACAGGCATGTGTCACCATGCCCAGCTAATTTTTTTTTGTATTTTTAGTAGAGATGGGGTTTCACAATGTTGGCCAGACTGGCGTCGAACTCCTGTTCTCAGGTGATCCGCCTGCCTCAGCCTCCCAAAGTTCAGGGATTACAGCCACCTCGCCCAGCGCTCCCCCTCCCCAGCCCCACTAATTTTTAATTTTTTTGTAGAGATGGGGGTCTGGCTATGTTTTCCAGGCTGGTCTCGAACTCAAGCTGTCCTCCGACCTCGTCTTCCCAAAGTTCTGGGATTACAGGTGTGCGCCACCACACCTGGGCCCCTGAGAACGCTAAACCCCTCCCTGCTGCCTGGGAATGGGGATTTTCTGTAAGGTCACTGTGTGGCCCTCTTGGGGAACTGAACCCTGATCCAGAAAAAAGACTCATATTTGGGCGATTGTTAACTTGTAATTTTAGAACAGTTTTATATTTGCAGAATTCTTGCAAAAATCATGCAGTGAGGCTGCGGTGGCTCACGCCTATAATCCCAGCACTTTGGGAGACCAGGGTGGCAGGACAACTTGAGAGATGGAGTTTGAGATCAGCCTGGGCAACATAGTGAGACCCCATCTCTATTAAATTTTTAAAAAACAGGCCAGGCGCAGTGGCTCACGCCTGTAATCCCAGCACTTCGGGAGACTGAGGCAGGCAGATCACGAGGTCAAGAGATTGAGACCATTCTGGCCAACATAGTGAAACCCTGTCTCTACTAAAAATACAAGAATTAGTTGGGCGTGGTGGTGCGCACCTGCAGTGCCAGCTACTCGGGAGGCTGAGGTAGGAGAATCGCTTGAGCCTGGAAGGCGGAGGTTGCAGTGAGCCAAGATCACGCTACTGCACTCCAGCCTGGGCCACAGAGCGAAATCCTGTCTCAAAAACAAAAAAAATAAAAACGGAAGAGCACAACATCCATTGCATTAAACTGGCTTTTGGAGAAGGAGGTGGGAATGGGGTTGGAAGTAGGAATACTCAACTGGGTCCGTGACTTCGCTTACAGGAGCCTCAGTTTCCCCACTCTTGAACATTAGAAAATGGAAGAGGGGGAGGGACTGCATTGGGAGTTATACCTGATGTAAATGACAAGTTGATGGGTGCTGACGAGTTGATGGGTGCAGCACGCCAACATGGCACAAGTATACATATGTAACAAACCTGCACGTTATGCACATGTACCCCAGAACTTAAAGTATAATAAAAATAAATAAATTAATTAAAAAAAAAAAAAAGAAAGAAAATGGAAGAAAGCCTGGGCAAGGGGGCTCACGCTTTTAATCCCAGCACTCTGGGAGGCCGAGACGGGCGGATCACGAGGTCAGGAGATCGAGACCATCCTGGCCAACGTGGTGAAACCCCGTTTATACCAAAAATACAAAAATTAGCCGGGCGTGGTGGCGGGCGCCTGTAATCCCAGTTACTCGGGAGGCTGAGGCAGGAGGATTGCTTGAACCCAGGAGGCGGAGGTTACAACGAGCCAAGATCGCGCCATTGCATTCCAGCCTGGGCAACAGCGCGAGACTCTGTCTTGGGGGGAAGAAATAAAGGAAAAAAATATGGAACGCTTCACGAATTTGCGTGTCATCCTTGCGCAGGGGCCATGCTAATCTTCTCTGTATCGTTCCAATTTTAGTATATGTGCTGCCGAAGCGAGCACCACTCACAGGCTCTACCACCAGCTATTTATAGTCCCCGGAGAAAATTTCTGTTCACATAGGGCGACTTTTCTCCACTGCTCTAGAGATTCAACCTCTATTTGTATCAGTCCAATGTGTCACGCAACTAACGCAGTTATTAACTGGAGTTGAGAAACTGCTCGTTATTCTACCAAATATAGCTACGGTGGCTGCTGGGAATTACTGGAAATGCTCGTATGCAAATATCCCCGGAAGCGGGGCGGAGCCTGAGCCGCACCGCCCTCCCAGAAGTCTTTGGGAGGCGGCGGCGCGCCTCAGGCGACCGGTTGGTGCCGGGGAAGATGGCCGCGCCGGAGCCGAGGCGCTAGGGAAGTTCGCATAGCGGACGCCCGCTGGGCTTGGTGCACGGGCCGGCCAGGTGAGTGCAGGGCTGCGGGGGCCCGGTGAGGGCGGACGGACCCCTTACCGTGTCACTGGACCCCAGGGAACGCGGCGCGGGCGTGGCGGGGCCTGCGGGGTCAGGGGGCGTGGCCGGGAGCAAAGGCTGCTGGGTAGGCGGCCCGGGGCTCCGGGTTTGCGGCGGAAACTCGCGGGAGGTCTGAGGCCCGCGGGGCGGGGGTCGGGGCGGGGCCTAAGGAGAGTTTGGGGCGGGGTTGAAGGCGCTTGGTTGGATTGTGGGTGGGGGAGCCTGGAGAGGGAATAGGGTCCCTGGGGTGGAGCCTGGGGACTGGGGGTCTGTAGAGGCAGGGCCTGGAGACTGGGGGTTATCGGTACGGGGCCTGGAGAGGGAATAGGGTCCCTGGGGTGGAGACTGGGGACTGCGGATTTATAGGGGTCTGGAGAGGGTATAGGGTCTCTGGAGATCGGGGGTTATAGGGGCGGTTCCTAGAGAGGCTGAGGCGTCCCTGGGATGAAGCCTGGTAGTTGGGGTTATAGGGGCAGGACCTGGAGAGGTTCTGGGGTCCCTAGGGTGGAACCTGGAGATTTGGGGTTATGGGGGCGGGGCCGGGAGAGGCTATGGGTCCCTAGGATGAAGCCTGGTGTTTGGAGGCGGTAGGGGAAGGTCCTGGAGAGTACATGGGGTCCCCGGAGTGGAGCCTGGGGACTGGGGAGTCTTAGGGGTGAGGCCTGGAGAGCTAAGGGCATTGGAGGCTGGACCTGGAGAATACATGGGACCCCTAAGGTGAAGCCTGAGAATTTCGGGTGAGGCCGTAGGCTCAAGGGGTGAATTGAAGTGTGGGAAGCAAAGGGTATCAGCGGCGGGGCTGAAAGACTTTTAGGGGCTTGCGGCGGATCCTTGGGGGTCTGGGGCAGACCCTGAAGAAGTAGGGGGCTGGAGTTAGGGCTTGAGGAAAATGGGGCTGGTGGTCATTCCAGTTTCACTGGGCTTTTGCCTCTGAAGCAAAACAGCCTGTCCAGATGTCAGGTGCTTAGAAAACCCCGAGGAAATGCTCCCTCTGTTCCCTGTCACACTCAGCCCCCGCCTGGGCCACAGGCATTCCCTGTCACACTCAGCAAGCCCCTTAGCCCCAGCACGCCTGCCCCGCCTTGGCCACAGGGAACCACCCTACTGCTTGCCTGTCTGTGGGTTCTTCCTTCGGGAGGGACCCAGGGTCCGCCTGCCGCCCCCATCATCACTCACCTGGGCCAGTGCAGACCCTCCGCCGCATCTGTCAGCTGTGTCGTTGGCCCCCATGGTCCCTTCCCCAGACAGCCAGAGGGGTCCTGGTGAAACCCAAATAGGTCCCAGCCCTCCCGGGCTCCCACCTTGCTGAAGGTAGAAGCCCACCAGCCCAGGACTGGCCCTGACCTCTCCACGTTCCCCCTCGGCCCCAGCCACATGGACAGCCGGGAACGCCCAGGCTCTGTCTGGCTTCTGGGCCTTTGCATCGGCCGTTCCCTCCACCGCAGGCCTCCATCGTTTACCCACTTCCGGCCTGGCATGCCCTGGGTGCTCAGCCAACATAGCTGACCCGCCACACCTCCCTCTCGCAGGAGCTGGTGACTGCCCTCATGTGTGACTTGCGGCGGCCAGCGGCAGGTGGGATGATGGACTTGGCCTACGTCTGTGAGTGGGAGAAATGGTCCAAGAGCACCCACTGCCCGTCGGTGCCCCTGGCCTGCGCCTGGTCATGCCGAAATCTCATCGCCTTCACCATGGACCTACGCAGCGACGACCAGGGTGTGTCCCCCCCGCCACCCGCTTCCCCTCCCGGCCGCACGGTGTCCTGCCCTGTTCCCCAGGTGCCCGGCACGCTGCCATGCGGGGACTCGGTCTCTCAGGCCTCCCCTCACTCTTCCCCAGCCCTCCTCTGTAACTTGGGTGAGAGCCTCAGCCTTCTGGGGGTACAGAGGGTGGATTCAGTGCTCCCCAAACCTGGGGCCGGGAGACATGAGATCGCCCCGTGTGCGGGATCGAGTGGGGCTGGGGCGGTGGTTGACGGAGGCTTGTTGGAGACACGTGCCCCAGTTTTCCAGACAGCATGTGTCACTGTTTGGTTTTTGAAAGGTACGTGGTGGCTGTGCCCATTTTCTCTCCATTGTTCGAGTAATAGGCACTCATAATAGGTGGTCATTAGAGAAAATTAGAAAACCACAGAAAATTGGAATCAAATCAGGGCGATAAAAGGCCCCCATTACCTGCTGTGGAGAGGCTCCCACTGTTCATGTTTTGGGGTCATTTTCTTCTAATCTGGTTTTAAAGACGCGGTCGTGGCGCCTCACGGGCCTGCTCAGTTCCTGCGGGGGGACAGCCCGTTCCCTGAGCTGTCGACCCGACTGACAGCAGCTCTGTGACCTCCCCGGGGTGGGACACGCACTGGCTTCCCTGGAGCCTGCCCGGGGTCATCGTCCTCGCCTCCAGGCCATGGCGCCAGGCCGTGTTGACCATGTCCTGTCCCCACAGATCTGACCCGTATGATCCACATCCTGGACACGGAGCACCCCTGGGACCTGCACTCCATCCCCTCAGAGCACCGCGAGGCCATCACCTGCCTGGAGTGGGATCAGTCAGGTGAGGCCCCGGTCCCACGTGGCTGGGGGTGGCGACCCGGATCCCGGAGCAGGGGGCTCGTGTTCCCCAGTCAGTCTGGAGTCCGGCGCTGGGTCTGGAGCCCCTGGTCTGCGGCTTTGCGGGTGCTGCTCTTCCCGCAGTGCCCTGAATCATTCTTGTTCAGGGTGTCTCAGGGCGTCTCTGGAGTGCGCCTCATGCCACCTGCCGCTCTGCCCTACCTGGGCCGAGACCTCTCCACCGGGCTGGCTCCCCCGGGCGCTCTGCCCATCCCTGGAAGGTTCCCAATGATGGCTTCTTGCCCTCAGGCTCCCGGCTCCTGTCAGCAGACGCCGACGGGCAGATCAAGTGTTGGAGCATGGCGGACCACCTGGCCAATAGCTGGGAGAGCTCGGTGGGCAGCCTGGTGGAGGGGGACCCCATTGTGGCCCTGTCCTGGCTGCACAACGGTGTGAAGCTGGCCCTACACGTGGAGAAGGTGAGTGTCCCGCCCGAGTGAGCGGGTGACGCGGATGAGATGGATGAGATGTTACCCCGACCAGCCACCCACCGGCCCGTCTCCTCTCCATCAGCAGCATCCCCTGGTTTTTTGAACCTTGCACTTGGCTCCCACCTGCAGTCAGGCTGTCATTAGCACCTGTGTTTTCAGGGGGCTCCTCCTTCAACTGAGGATGGCCGTTCTCAGTGAGTCGTCTCTTTCACTGGAGGCTACTGTCCTCAGCTAGCTGCTTGTATCACTGGTGGCCGCTGCCTTCCGAACGCAGCCCACCCTCTGATTTAGTAACATCCCAGGGTCCCTCTCTCTGCTCCCTGTGATTCAGCCCCACAGTTCAGAGTAGACACGGCCAGGGTTGGCGGGGGGCACCTGGGTTCAGGCTCTGACTCCACACCTCCGTGTGTCAGTGTCCTCACTGACGGCGGGGTCTTGGTGACGTTCCTGGCAAAGGCCCCACAGCCACCCCGGTGCGTGCCTCTGCGTCTGCTTGCGCTGGGGCTGTTGCAGGAACTAGGAGGCCCTCCTGGAGGGATGCAGTGGACCAGATCTTTTCTCTCGTCCCTTCCTGAGTCTCTCCCCAGGGACCGCCGTTGTCACCGCATGGCTGCAGTGCACACAGCACCCGCTTCATGCCACAGGGGCCCTCCAGGGCGTACTCCTCATCCTGCTGTCCCGTTTGTCTGTGTTTCCTGTTTTTGGTAACAGTTTTATTGGGATAGAGTTCACAGACCACAGAACTAACCCACTGAGAGTGCACAGCCCACACGGTCCAGAGGCTTCGTGTAACTCACCGTGCTGTGCAGCCACCACCACAGCTAACCTCAGACCTTTATCCTTTTTTTGTTTGTTTGTTTGTTTTTTTGAGACTGAGTTTCACTCTATCCCCCAGGCTGGAGTACAGTGGTGTGATTTTGGCTCACTGCAACCTCTGCCTCCTGGGTTCAAGCGATTCTCCTGCCTCAGCTTCCTGAGTAACTGGGATTATAGGCACCTACCACGCCTGGCTAATTTTTGTGTTTTTTTAGTAGAGATGGGGTTTCACCATGTTGGCCAGGCTGGTCTCGAACTTCTGACCTCAGGTGATCTATTTGCCTCAGCCTCCCAAAGTGCTGGGATTAGAGGTGTGAATCAGTGTGCCCGGCCAGACCTTTATCTTGTTTGTTTTTTGAGACAGGGTCTTGCTCTGTGACCAGGCTGGAGTGTAGTGGTGCGATCTTGGCTCGCTGCAGCCTCTCCCTCCCGGGCTCCGGCGATTCTCCTGCCTCAGCCTCCCGAGTAGCTGGGATTACAGGCATGCGCCACCACACCTGGCTAATTTTTTGTATTTTTAGTAGAGATGGGGTTTCTCCATGTTGGTCAGGGTGGTCTTGAACTCCTGACCTCAGGTGATCCGCCTGCCTCTGCCTCCCAAAGTGCTGGGATGACAGGCATGAGTCACTGTGCCCAGCTTCAGACCATTCTCATCACCTCAAAAGGAAACCTGGTCCCCATCCTGCGTCACCCCGATCCATCCCCCACCCCAGCCCCCAGGACCCAGCTGTCTCTGTGGACCTGCCTGTCCTGACATTTCATATAAACAGGACCACACACTGCGTGGCCTTCTGTGTCTGGCGTCTCTCACTGAGTGTGACGTCCTCAAGGTGCATCCCCGCTGTGGCCTGGGTCAGAGCCTCGCTTTTTAAAATAACCAAATACATTTTTTTCTTTTTTTTTTTTTTTTTTTGAGACAGAGTCTTGCTTTGTCACCCAGGCTGGAGTGCAGTGGCGCGATCTCGGCTCACTGCAACCTCCACCTCCCGGGTTCAAGCGATTCTCCTGCCTCAGCCTCC
>NW_012110808.1:60358-64897 GCF_000951045.1 Mandrillus leucophaeus | reverse complement strand
CCCCATCTCTTAAAAGACTCTTGTTGAAAGAAGGGTGGATGTTTTTGTATGTAAATAATGACTTGACACATTTGATTTGAAGCCAAATAGTGTCCACAGCAGCTGCTGGTGCTTACACACCACTTCCTGAGTGCTGCAACTCAGGTCTGCACGGTGCGGCCCAGAGCCACACAGACCCCACCTGGGTTTGTGAGTGGGGCACATTGGCACCAGCTGCCCGGCTGCTTGTGTGCCGCATGGCAGAGCCAGAGTCAAGTCATTGCAACAGGGACCACCTGGCTCCCAGAACCAAGCATGCCGGTTTTGGTCCCTTTACAGAAAGAGGAGGTGACTCCTATTGCACACACGTTCACCATTTAATCCTCCCCACTGTCATCCAAAGCAAAGGTGCCATTCCTTCCACCTTTCAGATGAGGAGACGGAGGGTCAGGTGGCCGAGTCAGGATCTGAACCCAGGTGCACACTCCCCTGGCTTCTGCGTGGTTCTTCTGTGTGAGTGTTTCTCGGGGTCACAGGGGGCAGCCCCCGTGAGCCTGAGCGGCCCCTCCTCCCTCCCTTCTCCACAGTCAGGCGCCTCCAGCTTCGGGGAGAAGTTCTCCCGAGTGAAGTTCTCACCGTCGCTCACGCTGTTCGGCGGCAAGCCCATGGAGGGCTGGATCGCAGTGACGGTCAGCGGCCTGGTCACCGTGTCCCTGCTGAAGCCCAGCGGGCAGGTGCTGACGTCCACCGAGAGCCTGTGCCGGCTGCGCGGCCGTGTGGCCCTGGCGGACATCGCCTTCACAGGCGGCGGCAACATCGTGGTGGCCACGGCGGATGGCAGCAGCGCGTCGCCCGTGCAGTTCTACAAGGTGTGCGTGAGCGTGGTGAGCGAGAAGTGCCGCATCGACACGGAGATCCTGCCCTCCCTGTTCATGCGTTGCACCACCGACCTGAACCGCAAGGACAAGTTCCCCGCCATCACCCATCTCAAGTTCCTGGCCCGGGACATGTCGGAGCAGGTGAGCGGACACGGGCCGTCATGCGGGCTAGCAGGCTTGGAATGGAGCGCTGCTTCTCGGGGAGGTGGAGACCCACAGGGGCCGTGGGCTAAACCAAGGTGTGGGCAGGGTTGGTCCGTCCTGGGGGCTCCAGAGGAGAACCCATTTCCTACCTTTCCCAGCATCTGGGGGCGCCCAGTCCCTCGGATCGGGGCCCCTTCCTCCCGCTTCACGGCCACAGCACAGCCTCTTCCTGTCTCTCTCTGAATCTCACCCTCCCACATCCTCTCGTGAGGACTCTGTGAAGACACTGGGGCCCCTGGACCCCCCCAACATGCTCTCCCGTCTCAGCGTCCTGAACCGAATCCCACCCACAGGTCCCTTCTGTGTGGGAGGTGGCGCAGCCACAGGCCCTAGAGCTGAGGATGGGATGTCCTGGGGACCACTGTCCAGCCGACCGCACCAGGTCGCCTGGATTTCCGTTGTAATTCGGAATCAGTAACGCCCCAAACTCCTAGAAGCCGCCGACTTGGTTCCCTCTCCCGTTGCTCTCCCTGTGGGGGGCACCATCCGGGGACATCTGGGTTCCTGTGAGTGGACCTTGGGCTCTGGGGACAGGCAGGCCTGGGCTGGAATCCAGGAGGGCCCCGAGGGGCAGGCGTGGCCCCAGGGTCCCATGGCTCAGGCTCTGGTCGCGTGGCCAGCACAGCAGTGCCGGGTCTGCCCTCACCCCCACCTCCCCCGTAGGTGCTTTTGTGCGCGTCCAGCCAGACCAGCAGCATCGTGGAATGCTGGTCCCTGCGCAAGGAGGGGCTTCCCGTGAACAACATCTTCCAGCAGATCTCCCCCGTGGGTGAGTCTCCCGGCCGGCTGCGGGAGGCCCTGGGTCTGCCCTTGGGGGCAGCTGGTTTTAATTTGGAGGCGGGTCTCGCTGTCACCCAGGGTGGTCCTGAACCCCAACCCTAAGTGATCCTCTTGCCTTGACCTCCAGTAGTGCTAGGATCTGGGGCGTGACCCCCGTGCCTGCCAGCATCTGAGTGTGTTAGGCGTGTAGACTCTTCCGTCCTTCCAGTCCCACCGCAGCGGCTGCCACCATCCTACGCGGAGCCGGGGCTCAGAGGCGGCGTTGCTCGCCCGAGCTCACCCAGCAGGGACACCGTGAGGGGCTGCAGGCGTGCGGGCGGCTGTGGAGTGTGGGTCTGTGGGTGGGGCCGTCAGGCAGCAGGGCACAGGCCAGGCCGGGTGGGGGCAGTGCACGGAATCCTCCAGAAGCTGGTTCAGGGAGAGGAAGCCACGGGTTAGCGGGTCAGCTGAGGCTGCTGAGAACACGCCCCTCACCCCACCCTCGCCCCCACCCATCTCCCCAGCAGCCTCTTCTGGGGCCTCTGTTCCCATCTCTATCTGCCCGATGGGCCCCTGCACCCACGGAGCCAAGCCCGTCACCCCCACCTCCAGCACAAAATCTGGGGCTGGAGCAAAGCAGGGACGCCCGCCTGCCATGACTGGTGGCCAGAACAGCCACTTGGTGTTCAGAGCCTCGGCGGCTGCGGGCCCGGTTTTCAGGCCGGCCTCCGCCCTGGAGAAGGGAGGTGTTTTCCTGGCAGACGAGCCCAGGCATTTGCCGATTAGCGCTAATGGACCCTGGAGTGGCCGGACGTGTGGGCCGGTGCTCCTCAGAAGCCACTAATGAGCCCGTGTCAAGAGGCCCCGATGGCTCCCGGGGCCTGCAGGTGGTTACGTCAACTGCCCATTGTGGCCGCAGGGGCAGTAAAGGTGAAGAGGGCGGCTGCCCGTTCCTTCCCCCGGGCCTCGTCGTGAGTCACCAGGCAGTTGAAGAGGGCCACTGCCGTTCCTTCCCCCAGGCCTCATTCCTTCCCCCGGGGCTTGTGGTGAGTCACCCTGCAGTTTGAGCTGCGCTGGTTCCTATGGCAGCACCTGGCGCCACCCCGCGTGGCAGGCAGGGCTGCAAGGACCCTCAGCTTCACTGCCTGGTAACCCCGCTGGGCACATCTGTGTCCACCGTCTGCCCACAGCCAGACCACCGGGCAGTCCCGGGCTCCAACGCTCCTCCTCATCTGCAGCCGTCCTCACCTGCTGGCCCAGCTCCTACTCGTCCCTAAGAGCCACGTCTCACACGCACGCCAGAGCCTTTTTTGGGTTTCACGTCCCCGGCAGCTGGGGGCCACTGGGACACAGTCCCTGACACACCCATCTCTCCCCCCACCGCCCCACATGCCCACCATGCCAGGCTTTGGTCCCCGCGGCACCCAGCTCTTCACCCACTGCCCCACGTCCCCACTTAGCAGCTTAGCCTCCCCCTGCTTCAAGTCCCATTTAGAAATGCTGACCGCAGCCGTCAGTTGGATGGAGGAGGGGACGTAAATCGGGCTGTGAGGGCGCCCTGGGCACCAGCTGGGCGTGTGGTCATCATGGCAGCTGCTTCACTCAGTGCTAACCCTGTCTTTCCTGTGAGAGGCTCAATTCCACAGGGCCAGCCACCCTGACCACTGTGCCCTCCGGACATCTCAGCCACTCTCTGGGCCTGTTTCCCTGCGGGGAATGCTGCTCACGGGACCCCTGTACAGGTTTGCAGGAGGCCAAGGCTCTGTGACTGTGATACCCCGTCCAGAGCAGAGACCTCATGACGCGGGTGGCACAGAGCAGCCGTGTGGTCGTCAGCTTCAGCCTAGTAACAAGCCAGCCCCAAACCGAGCAGCTCAGACCAGCAGCCCTGCACTGGTTCTGTGGCTGGGCTGCCTCAGCTGCTCCGTCCTGGTTCCTGTGTTCTGCGGTCAGCAGCCGAGGTGGCGTGGCCTGTCCACTGGCCCCACATGCTCCAGCAGGCCGGCTCTGGCTGCCCTCAGTGTCCCACAAGCAGCAAGAGCAGGACCCCCCGCACATGCTCTCTGGGCCTCCGTTTTTTGTTGTTGTTTTGTTTTGGACTTAGGCTCTCCCTATGTTGCCCAGGCTGGAATGCAGTGGCTTGATCTCCGCTCACTGCAGCCTCATCCTCCTGAGCTCGAGCAATCCTCCTACCTCAGCCTCCTGAGTTGCTGGGACTACAGGCACGCGCAGGCGTGCACCATCACACCCAGCTAATGTTTGTTGTACTTTTTGTAGAGATGGGGTCTTGCTCTGTTGCCCAGGCTGGTCTTGAACTCCTGGGCTCAAGCCATCCTCTGGCCTTGGCTTCCCAAAGTGCTGGGACGGCAGGCGTGAGCCCAGGTGCCCGGCCGTGTCACATTGGCTACCACTCGGCCCGAGATGGTAGCAGAAGCCTCTGCCCTGCTGGGAGGAGCTGCGTCTTCACGCAGAGGCTGCCAGGCAGCAGATCTGGGGGGCGACCGTCCCGCGTGGCTTTATCGTGTGGGGAGCCTGGAATTGTAGTTGAGGAGGGATGGAAGTCCCAGCTCAGCTGACTGAGGCCAAGTGTTAGGGTTTGCATGGCCGCAGGTCTGGGGGGGCGTCGTCTCCCCACTGTCGGCTCCATCGAGGGGGCGAGACGGCGCCACCCCACAGGTGTCCACGAAATCCCGGGGCCGCATCCCGTTGGCCCGCCGTG
>NW_012110808.1:55829-59008 GCF_000951045.1 Mandrillus leucophaeus | reverse complement strand
GTCCCCCACCTGTAGTGCCCTCCTCCCCTGTGCTCCTTGAGTGGTACGTCAGCAAGGACATGGCCCCGGCTGTGAGGGGCTGGGAGCAGTGTGGCCAAGGCTGCTGACTCCTGCTCCCCTGGTGCTCAGGAGCTTTGTAACTGAAGAAGGAGCAGCTGGGGGCACAGGTACTGGATGTCGGGGAGGGCTCATCCCCTAAATGGGCAGCCTTGGCTCTCCACACGCTGCAGAGCAGGCGGCCCTTGCCAGGTGGGCGTGTCCCGGGCCCTGCCCATGCCTAAGCAGTGCCCATGCCCCGCAGGGCTGGCCTTGGCCTTCCACGACGGCAGCGTCCACATCGTGCATCGGCTCTCACTGCAGACCATGGCCGTCTTCTACAGCTCCGCAACCCCGAGGCCCGTGGACGAGCCGGCCATCAAGCGCCCCCGCACCGCAGGCCCTGCCGTCCACTTTAAGGCCATGCAGCTCTCCTGGACCTCACTGGCCCTCGTGGGCATTGACAACCAGGGGAAGGTGAGCTGCTTGTGTACGTGGGGCTGGGACTGATGGGATGCCAGAGGGAGGCGCCCCCCTGGGGAAGGGACCGCAGGTGCAAGCCCCTCGCCAGCCCCTGCCTGGGCTGCCTCGTCTGTGCCATGGGTTCATCTCGATGAGCGAGGTCACTGGGGTGGCTCAGCGCATATTAGGAGCTTCGTAGCTAGGAGCTGTTGAGAGGACCGCCTTTCACGAGGTGGACTCCTCAGTTAAAGGAGACGAGTGTAAGCCTGGCTCCCCGTCCAGCGCAGTCAGGGCTCGGGAAGTTTTCCTTCCCTGTTCCCAGAGGCGTTGTCCATGACCCTGACAGAAAGGTGCAGGCAGTACAGACACATGCACGCACACGGGCCGGCACACGGGGGCGTGCACATACAGGCCCACACGCCCACAAGCATGGCTGGCCCACCGGTCCACTGGCCCATGGGTCCATGTGGAGCCTTCAAAGTAGGCTCAATAAAGGGCCTCGCTTGCCTCATTGCTTCCAGGGTGGGCCCAGAGCCACCTGGAGAGGAGCTGCAGGTCCCTTCCCCGCCCCCGACAACACGCACCTCAGCCGCAGGGCCCCATGCCCCTCCCGGCTGAGGTTGCAGCCCCACGTCTCACCCGGCCCTCCCTGGGCTCTGTCTCTGGCAGCTGAGCGTGCTCCGCCTCTCGCCCTCCATGGGCCACCCGCTGGAGGTGGGACTGGCACTGCGGCACCTGCTTTTCCTGCTGGAGTACTGCATGGTGACCGGCTATGACTGGTGGGACATCCTGCTGCACGTGCAGCCCAGCATGGTGCAGAGCCTGGTGGAGAAGCTGCACGAGGAGTACACACGCCAGACCGCTGCCCTGCAGCAGGTGAGGTCATGTGGCAGGTGGGGCCCCGTGGCAGGTGGGGCGGCCCTGCAGCAGGCAGGGGCCCCGTGGTCAGTGAGGGGCCAGCAGCAGGGAGGGGGGTCCCCGCATTAGTTGTGGAGGTCTCCGCGGCAGACGTGGAGGTCCCAGCGGCAGACGGGGTTGTGGCAGCTGTGGTGGGTCCCTGCGGCAGATCAGGGGCTCTGTGGCAGGCGGAGAGCAGGAGGGGCAGGTAGCCTGCAGCAGGTGAGGCTGTGCGTGGGGTGTGCACCCAGAGGCCTGTCCAGTAAAGCTGCACCTCAGAGGAGCACTTTGTTTCCCTCCTCACTTGGGAAGTTTCCTCTGTAACACGTTAAGCTTCACAGGTAAGGCCTGATGCCCCCTGGATGACTCCCTTCTCCAGTGTTCCCAGTCTGGGGGTGTCTTTCTAAGTCGTCCTCTCAGAGTGAGAGAGGGTTCCAGGGTGCACACCAGGCAGGCCCGTGGTGTGAGGCCTCAGCTAGCACAGTCAGAAGATGAACACACAGAGACCTGCCCATTGGAAGGAGAGCAGAGAGCGGACACGGAGGCCTGGCCGTTCGAAGGAGAGGAGAGAGGGGACACGGAGGCCCGCCCATTGGAAGGAGAGGGGGGGACACAGAGGCCCGCCCATTGGAAGGAGAAGAGGGGACAGAGAGGCCCGCCCATCAGAAGGGTCTCTTGCAGTGATGTGGTCATGCGCCTGCAATCTCAGAGTGTCTGCGAAAGACCTCAGATCTAACGAGCTCATCCGGCAGCTGCACATGGGACCAGCTCTCTAAACCTCAGTCGTATTCCTCTATGCCGCCAAGAACCAATACGAAGATAAAACGGGAAAAAAATCCCACTCACAGCACAGCCTGCCGAGAGACATGGGAGACCCAGGCAGGGGGCTGTGACGCTAAACCCCGGCATGGCTGGGATCCGTAGCTAGTGACGGCGCTTGTGATGGCGAGGCCTCACTCTCTCCCTCCTTGGGCCCTCACTGCGTGCCAAGTGTTTCATTTTTGTTTTTTAGTTATTTCTGTTTTTTGTAGAGATGAGGTCTACTATGTTACACAGGCTCTGCAACTCCCAGCCTCCAGGAATCCTCCAACCTCAGCCTCCCAGAATGCTTCAACTCATTAATTCTGTCCTGCTAGACCAGGGTCTCCCTGCAGGCACTGCGGACATCGGGGGCTGGAGCAGCCTCTGGGGTGGGGGCATCCTGTTGAGCAGCCTCCCCGGCCTCCACTTGTCAGGGGCACCCCCAGTGATGAGAACTAGAAATGTCTGCAGACATCACCAGGACCCCCCGCCGGGGCAGAGCCGCTCCCAGCCGAGACCCGGCACCTGGTCCTGTGTGGCCGGTCCTCTGCACCCATTTTGCCACGAGGTTGCTGAGGTTCAGAGGTGAAGCAGCTTTCCCGGCTCACCGAACACCTGGGCTCAGGGTCGGACTGCTCTTCTCCCCACTGGAGCCTTGGCGGGCGCCTCTGCCACAGCCCTTTGGGGTGACCCGGCTTCCTGCCCCCAGGTTCTCTCCACCCGGATCCTGGCCATGAAGGCCTCGCTCTGCAAGCTGTCGCCCTGCACGGTGACCCGCGTGTGCGACTACCACACCAAGCTCTTCCTCATCGCCATCAGCTCCACCCTGAAGTCGCTGCTGCGCCCCCACTTCCTCAACACGCCCGACAAGAGCCCCGGCGACCGGCTGACCGAGATCTGCGCCAAGATCACTGACGTCGGTGGGTCCTGTCCCGCGCCCAGGGCCTCGAGGCTCTTTTCATCTATTTTTTTTTTTTTTTTTT
>NW_012110808.1:43361-54639 GCF_000951045.1 Mandrillus leucophaeus | reverse complement strand
GGCCAACCCCAGACTGGTCTTGACCTCCTGAGCTCAAGCGATCCTTCCACCTGGGGGCTGAGATGCTACTCCCAGGCCGAGACCCGGCACCCGGGTCCTGTGTGGCGGGTCTGCTCCTCCTTCCATTTTGCTATAAGGGGACTGAGGCAGAGAGGCTAAGCAGCTCACCCAGCACGTGGTGTCCCACTCGCCTCGGCCTCCTAAAGCACTGGGATTATAGGCGTGAGCCGCTGTGCTTGGCAGGCTGTCTCTTTTAAAAATTAGGGTTGCCGGGCGCAGTGGCTCAGGCCTGTAATCCCAGCACTTTGGGAGGCCGAGGGGAGCGGATCATGAGGTCAGATCGAGACCATCCTGGCTAACACAGTGAAACCCCATCTGTAGTAAAAATACAAAAATGAGCAGGGCACGTTGGAAGGTGCCTGTAGTCCCAGCTACTCCGGAGGCTGAGGCAGGAGAATTGCTTGAACCCGGGAGGCAGAGCTTGCAGTGAGCTGAGATCCTGCCATTGTACTCCAGCCTGGGCGGCGTGAGACTCAGTCTCAAAAAATTTAAAAATTAGGGTTATTGTTTGTCTGGAGTACCCAGCTCACTGTGGACGTGTGGCGCTCGTGGTATCTGGGAGCTGTATGCACAGTCGTTATTTCTGTGGGGCCACCCTAGTCACCATCCAACAGGCATCTGTTGGGTGTGTAACCGGCGCCAGGTGCCGGGCCTGCGTGGCTGCAGCTGCAGTGTGGACACACCGCTGTGTTCACAGAGTTCACCTCGGAGCAGGGGCAGATGTGCACCAGCGGGCCGGGCCTGAGCAGTGGTGGCCCTGGCATGGGGACCTGCCTGCGCCAGGGCCTGCAGGCCGAGAGAAGCAGTCCCCAGGTGGGCAGGCAGTGGGCTCCCGGTTCCTCCCTGACAACGCCATCACCCCCTTCTCATTCCCGCTCTGGGTCCCCTTGTGTCCTGGCACTGGCTGGGCACTCGGTGCAGGTCGAAGGACTGAGGGGTGCAGTTAGGTCACTGTGTACAAGAAGCCCGAGCTGACCCGACCCGTGTCTCCTTGCAGACATTGACAAGGTCATGATCAACCTCAAGACGGAGGAATTTGTCTTGGACATGAACACACTGCAGGCGCTGCAGCAGCTCCTGCAGTGGGTGGGCGACTTCGTGCTCTACCTGCTGGCCAGCCTACCCAACCAGGTGCGCTGCGCTCGCCCCTGAGGCCGCCCTCGCCGAGGCCCCGCCCCTCATCTGAGCCCTGGCTCCCTGGCGCCGCCCCTCATCAGGGCCCTGACTCCCTGGCCCCGCCTCTCATCTGGGCCCCGCCTCCCAGGCCCTGCCCCTGAAAACCACTTCACCTCCGCCCCTACTTGGAGCCCCACCTCCTGACACTGTCTCTTCTCAAAGCTCCACTTCCTATCCCGCCCGTCCTGAAGCGCTGCCCCACCTTAGAGCCCTCACCTCCACGAAGCTTCTGCAAAAAACCCTTCCTTGACCACACACTTTCTGCCCATTCTCGAAGCCCCGCCTCCCAGACCGTGCCCCTTCTCGATCCCACCCTTTACTCTCCCCAGCTCCCTGTGCAGGGGGCGGTTGTGGGGAGTTGGCAGCTTTGAAATCAAGTCTCCATCCACACCCCCACCTTCAAGTATGCGGCCTGTGTGCCCCGACCAGGGCTCCAGCCTCCCCCCGCCCACACACTCTGTCCTGCCCAAACCGTGACTTCTCTCCCCAAGCTTCATTCTGCCCTGGGGCCCCTGTCTCTCCACCGGCGCCCATCAGGGACGGTTTGAAGTTCTTGTCTGCTTCTTGTGGGACTTGACGCTGCCAGGTTCTCTCGGCTCCCAGTACAGCCACCAGGGGCACTCAGCTGTGGGGGGGCGGCTGCTCCTCCACGTGCCGGCGGGGATGTTGGCCTCAGCCACAGCCGCTTCTTAGTCCTGTGGCGGCTCAGGGATGGGACAGCTCTCCAGATGGGGCTGTCCTGGGCCCTGCAGGGTGCTGAGCAGTGTCCCCGGCATCCACCCACTCCGTGCCAGGAGCTCCCCAGTCCTGACCACCACAAACGTCCCAGACCCTGTTCATTGCCTCCAGGTCGGGGTTCCACCGATCCCGAGAGACTTCATCCCATCACCATCTGCCCCCCGCCGCCCAGCCACTCCGATGCCTCTTTCCGGCAGGGCTCGCTGCTGAGGCCGGGCCACAGCTTCCTGCGGGATGGCACCTCGCTGGGCATGCTTCGGGAGCTGATGGTGGTCATCCGCATCTGGGGCCTGCTGAAGCCCAGCTGCCTGCCCGTGTACACGGCTACCTCAGACACCCAGGACAGCATGTCCCTGCTCTTCCGCTTGCTCACCAAGCTCTGGATCTGCTGTGAGGCCCCCTGCCCTCTGCTCCCCTCTCCCTACCAAAACACACCGTGTCTGAGCCCCCCACCAGAACATAAGCCCGTGCAGGTGGCAATGGCTCTGCCTTGATCTCTGCCATTTCCCCGGTTCCCAGCACAGGTCCATGCTCGGTGTGGGTGCTTTTGAGATGGCAGCCACTCCCAGCCACCTATTTGCTGTCTTTCCTTGTCAGGTTGTGTGTATGTGAGGAGAGTGGGTTGGGTCATTCCTACGTCCTAGTGTCTGGGAAAGGCACAGTGCTTCCCACATACTTTTTTTATTTTTTTTGAGATGGAGTCTCGCTCTGTTCCCCAGGCTGGAGTGCAGTGGCCGGATCTCAGCTCACTGCAAGCTCCACCTCCCGGGTTCACGCCATTCTCCTGCCTCAGCCTCCCGAGTAGCTGGGACTACAGGCGCCCGCCACCACGCCCAGCTAACTTTCTGTATTTTTAGTAGAGACGGGGTTCCACAGTGTTTGCCAGGATGGTCTCCATCTCCTGACCTCGTGATTCACCCGCCTCAGCCTCCCAAAGTGCTGGGATTATAGGCGTGAGTCACTGCCCCCGGCCAGCTTCCCACATACTTTTTAAGTGAATGAGGGAGTCTCATGACTGAGGCCAGAGAGGATAAGAGAACCCTGGGGTCACCCAGCCAGGCCGGCAGAGCTGGGGCCCGACCTGGTGCTCCTGAGCTGGAGGGGCTCCCTGTGCGTCCCGGGTGGCAGGGTGGTGCCCCAGGCAGGGTTGCCTCAGGCAGAGTTGCCTAGACCTTGGCCACCCCTCTCTGCAGGTCGCGATGAGGGCCCAGCGAGCGAGCCAGACGAGGCGCTGGTGGACGAGTGCTGCCTACTGCCCAGCCAGCTGCTTATCCCCAGCCTGGACTGGCTGCCTGCCAGCGACGGCCTGGTCAGCCGCCTGCAGCCCAAACAGCCCCTACGTCTGCAGTTCGGCCGGGCGCCCACACTGCCTGGCAGTGCTGCCACCCTGCAGCTCGATGGCCTTGCAAGGTGCGTGTGTCCCTGCATTGGTCCCCAAACACACCTCCCTCCATGCCCTGCCCCAAGGCCCCCCGAATCCACACAGCTCCCTCCCTCCGTGTCCTGTCCAAGAGCCCCCCAGTCCACACAGCTCTCTCCCTCCATGTCCTGCCCTAGGGCCCCCCTGAATCTACACAGCTCCCTCCCTCCATGTCCTGCCCTAGGGCCCCCCGAATCCACACAGCTCCCTCCCTCCATGTCCTGCCCCAAGACCCCTGAATCCACACAGCTCCCTCCCTCCATGTCCTGCCCCAGGGCCCCCCGAATCCACACGGCCATGACTGCTGCTTCCTTCCAGGTGCCCCTAACGACATACCCTAGTGGCGTCCCTGCTCTTCCTTGAACCACCACCCATGCGGGCACCCGGCCCTTCCATTCACTCTCTCGCTTCCCCCACCGCGCCCGCCCCAACAGTCTTGCTCTGTCGCCCAGGCTGGAGTGCAGTGGTGCCATCTTGGCTCACTGCAACCTCTGCTTCCCAGGTTCAAATGATTCTCCTGTCTCAGCCTCCTGAGTAGCTGGGACTACAGGCGTCGCCACCACACCCGGGTATTTTTTGTATTTTTGGTAGAGACGTGGTTTCGCCATGTTGGCTACGCTGGTCTTGAACTCCTGACCTCAGGTGATCTACCCGTCTCGCCCTGCCAAAGTGCTGGGGTTACAGGCGTGAGCCACCACACCGGCCTTGCCTTGGTTTTTACTGATTGTGTGCTAGCCTTGCTGTGCAGGGTGCCCTTAGTTTCTGTCCTTAGTCTCTGGTCTCTCTGGATGTGAGGCCTCACCGTCAATCCCCCTATTGATGGAGAGAGACACCATAGCATGGCCCAGGGCACCGCTGAGCACAAACACCTCACCAGAAGGCTCTCCCGGGGTTACGAGGTCAGCTGCAGGGTTCGGGGCTGGCCTTTCTCTGGAACATGCAGGGTTTGGACAACCCAAGCCTGCTGAGCTCACCCCGGCCACCCAGCAGCCCTGTGGCGTGGGACCTTGTCACCCACTTCACGGTGAGGAAACCCAGCCTGGAAAGGGTGGGACCTTGTCACCCTACTCGTCTGGGGTCACGTGGTCAGGAAGCGGTCAAGTCCAGATTTGAACCCAGGCCCGTCAGACCCCCAGCCCATTTCCAACATGCGTTTGACCAGGAGCACACGCAAACCCTCTGAGCCGCTGATGGCTCACGGCTGGAATTTTAGAAAACACAGATGAGCAAAAAGAAGAAAATGAAGTCAACCCCCAGTAGCCTGGCTCCGGGCCTGGCCTGGCTCCGGGACCTCCAGCATTCTCTTCCTCGTGCTCACTGTGGGAGGGTCCTGCTAGTGAGTCACGCACGAGGGTTTGGGTTTCAGGAAAAGACTTGATGGAAAGAGGACAGTTACGTCAGAGGCTTGTAAACTGGGAAAATTTCAAATATTTAATGAGAGCAGAATAAGCCAGCTCACCCCTACCCAGACCCAGGCCCCCCACCCACCACCAAGGGCAGCTTTTGCCACCAGAATCTGTTGTCGTACAGAGGTCCCGGTGCCCCCAGGCTGGGGGTCTGGGCTGAGGTGGTGTGGAAGCCCCACATACCCCCTTCTGTAAAGTCTCAAATGGGAGGGTCGCAAGCACCTTCTCCGCTTCCCAGGCGCCCTGTGTGGGCCCCGTCCCCTTTACTGGGCCCCTGAGCCTCGGGCTTCCCAGGCACCTGGGAGACCGACCCTCCTCCGTGTGTGGGGGGCCCCACACCCTTTACTGGGCTTGTCTCAGGTGGTCCCGCGCCTCCCACCTAACTGTTCACAGACACCTGGGCCCACCTGGCAGATGGTGTGAGGCTGGCCACCCCCTGCACCCACGCCTGTGGACAGATGCCCCTGCTGGAACCTGGCCTCATGGTGCCCAGCCCTTCCTCACGCTCTCCCCTCTCCCGCCAGGGCCCCAGGCCAGCCCAAGATCGACCACCTGCGGAGGCTGCACCTTGGCGCCTGCCCCACGGAGGAGTGCAAGGCCTGCACCAGGTGAGGGGCGCCGAGCCTGCTGACTCCCAGAGCTCTGCCGCCCGGGATGGCCCAGCTGATTCCAGCCAAGGCTCCAGACAGTCGAGCGTGGTGGGGGGGCATGTCCCAGAGGGAGTGCTGGAGCCGGGATCCCAGGATGTGGAACAGTTAACTTGGCATGGCAGGGCTACTTCAGAGAGCAGTAGTTCTTCCTGGTGCGTGCAGCAGCGTGGGCAGAGGCCCTGTGGCAGGTGGGAGCACGGGGAGCAGGCGTAAGGGAGGCCCGCCCAAAAGTGGGAGCCCGCCCAGCGCCTGCCTCCCCGCAGGTGCGGCTGCGTCACCATGCTCAAGTCGCCCAACAGGACCACAGCGGTGAAGCAGTGGGAACAGCGCTGGATCAAGAACTGCCTGTGCGGCGGGCTCTGGTGGCGGGTGCCCCTCAGCTACCCCTGAGTCCGGCTGCTGCGAGAGCCACCGCTCTCCCTGGACGCTTCTTGGCGCAGTTAACCTCAGCCCACCTGGCCGGGCTATTGAAGGCCATGGGCCGGACGCCTGCGTGACCAGCAGAGCTGCTGAGGAAGCCCCTGCCTTTGTCCAGCTGGGTCCGTGGCCCACATACCGCCCTCCCAGGACCCCCAGATCCCTGGACCATCCGCATCCAGAGGACCATCTGACGGCCAGGGGTCCCCGCGGACCTTGGGGTGACCCGGCTCGGGCGCCTGCCTCGGTTTTCTTGCCTCTCCTGCCGAGAGCGCTGAACCTGGACAAGCTGCAGCTGGGAAGGGCGGGTCCAATAAACGCCCTCTGCGCCCACAACCTCGGTGCGGCGCCCAATAAACGCCCAGGCCCCGCCCACAACCTCGGTGTGGTGCCCGGGAGCCTGTGTCCTCTTGGCCTGTCTTTAAATCAGTATTTATGGGGCACCTAGTGGATGCCAGGCCCGGGCATCCAAAGTGAGCAGTGGGGACAGGACACAGCAGGCCAGGTGGGTGGGATGGGGCTGTCGTCAGGGTGGCTTTTGTCCAGGCCTGCATCTGCCTATCTCAGTGCGGTGTCTTTGCCTGTCTATATACTGTCTCTCCGTATTTCTGGCATCTCTGCCTGTCTGTGTGGTGTTTCTGCCTGTCTGTCTACCGTCTCCGTATGTCTGCCTGTCTGTCTACCGTCTCCGTATGTCTGCCTGTCTGTCTACCGTCTCCGTATGTCTGCCTGCCTGTCTACCGTCTCCGTATGTCTGCGTGTCTCTGGCATCTGCCTGTCTCCGTGTGGTGTCTCTGCGTATCTCTACTGTCTCTGCATGTCTCTGGTATCTCTGCACTTCTCTGTGTGCTGTCTCTGTGTCTCTGCCTGCTGTTTCTCTGGCGCTGCCTGGCTCTGTCCCTGTCGTGTTTCTCCGGCCGCGCTCTGCTGGAGGCTGCTTAGTCCCTGAGCCAAAGTTTCTGCCATTTCTGCCACTGTCCCCAGGGGTCCCGCCTTCCGCCTCCGGCAAGCACTTCTTCCAATTAGGCTGCGTTCCCCCGGCGGGAGGCCTTCCTGGCACAGAGGCGCCCTGCTGTGTGCCGATGGACTCCTTTCTGCGGCTCCGGGGTGGGCAGCGAGGGTGGGGTGAGTGCCCAGTGCTGGCTTGTGAAGCGGGAGCTCACGCGCCCCATCACCTGGCCGAGGCACCCCCACTTTAAAGCCCGCCTGCCCACCGCTGCAGACTCCAAGCTCTGCTGGACACCCGGCCCCGTCTCACCGCCCACCTGGCCACCCACTGAGGGAAATGGCAGACCCGAGGGCAGCCCCCGGCCCCACTCCTGCGACCTCCTCTTGTGCTGGGGCGTGTGTGGGTCTCCATCTCCTCGAGTCACTCAGCATGTGCGGGGCACCTGGTAGATGCCAGGGGTGTCCAAAGCGAGTGACGGACAGAGCACAGTGGGCCCTGGCGGGTGGTTGGGGGCCCAGCTGCCACAGGGCGGCTTTTGTCTGGGTGCCTCTGCGGCGTTTCCATGTGGCAGTGCAGAGACCAGAGTGCAGGAGCACTGGCGAGGGGTGCGGGCCTGTGGCGGGTGGCTGGAGAGGAGACAGGAGCACTGGCGACGGGTGCGGGCCCGTGGCGGGTGGGTGGAGAGGAGACAGGAGCACTGGCGACGGGTGCGGGCCCGTGGCGGGTGGCTGGAGAGGAGACAGGAGCACTGGTGAGGGGTGCCCACGCATTTTAGGGCGCAGGCTCGCGGGCAGCTTCAGGAGCCGGCAGATCAGAGTCGCCCAGCGCCTGACTCGTGAGTGATGACGCCTCTAGGTGACCGGGTTGAGGCCTGGACGCGTGGAGTGGGGACAGGCCGCCCGCTGGTCCTGTCAGTTCCTGACCACGTGAGCGGGGTGGGCTTTGTGTCAGTAGGTTTGGGGGGATCTGTCCCTCAGACTGCTGTCACAAGCTGGCTGTCATGAGCTCCTGCCTCACGCAAGTATAGTGAGGTGGGCAGGGCATGGGGGTGCCAAGAGGAGACCTGTGGCCCTGAAGCTCTGCTGTCCCTGCCCCCAGCTTCCCGAGGTCCTCATCGCCACACTGTTCCCCCAGGGGTCCTCAGAATCTCCCTAAGAGCCAGGGACCTTGGGGACCCGAGTTACAGATGAGGAAACGGAGGCCATACGGCAGCACGGAAACTGGACCGCGACTCAGCTCAGGACTGTGTGGTGCCCAGATATTCCCAGCCTGCATCCTCCCTACCACTCCTGCTCCACTGCCTCTAAACCGTCTCTTCCTCCGGAACCCTCTGTAGCTCCTGCTGACCAAAAGATGCAAAGATGCCTAGGCAGGCCGGACGCGGCAGCTCACGTTGCAGCATCGTGGGAGACCCAGGCGGGAGGATCACTTGAGCCCAGGAGTTCAAGACCAGCCTGGGCAACATGGCGAGACCTCATCTCTACAAAAATCTTAGAAATTAGCCGGGTGGCTGGGTGCGGTGGCTCATGCCTGTAATCCCAGCATTTTGGGAGGTCGAGGCGGGCAGATCACCTGGGGTCGGGAGTTCGAGACCAGCCTCAACAACATGGAGAAACCCCGTCTCTACTAACAATACAAAATTAGCCGGGCGTGGTGGCGGGCACCTGTAATCCCAGCTATTCGGGAGGCTGAGGCACAAGAATCGCTTGAACCTGGGAGGCGGAGGGTGCAGTGAGCCGAGATTGCACCATTGCACTCCAGCCTGGGCAACAAGAGCGAAACTGCATCTCAAAAAAAAAAAAAAAAAATTAGCTGGGCGTGGTGGCACATTCCTGTGGTTCCAGCTACTCAGGAGGCTGAGGCAGGAGGATCACTTGAGCCCAGAAGGTTGAAGCTTCAGTGAGCTGTGATGGCATTACTGCACCCAAGCCTGGGGCGACAGAGTGAAACCGTGTCTCAAAAAAAAAAAAAAAAGCATTCGTTGTTTATTTGAAATTCCTGTTTAACCGGGGGTTAGTGTTTGCCAAGTGTGCTCACCTCTACTGCCCTGCCCCAAACTGAATCACCATGAACTGGTTCCCTGGCGTCATTTCACTCAGGAAATAGCTACTGAATGAATCTGACTGAGTTACCAACAGTTATGTTTCCAGGTCCCCCCACCCCGCCCCATTTAAATGTCGTAGGGCTTTAAAAATTATGTGCGGGCCAGGCAAGGTGCCTCACGCCTACAGTCCCAGAACTTTGGGAGGCCGAGGCGGGTGGATCACCTGAGGTCAGGAGATCGAGACCATCCTGGCCAATGTGGTGAAACCCTGTCTCCACAAAACTATAAAAATTAGCCGTGAGTGGTGGTGGGCACCTGTAATCCCAGCCACTCGAGAGGCTGAGGGAGAATATTTGAACCCGAGAGGCGGAGGTTGCAGGGAGCCGAGGTCCCGTCACTGCACTCCAGCCTGGGCAACAGTCAAAAGTTACACGCGAAGGCTGGGCCCTGGCTCCCACCTGTGATCCCAGCACTTTGGGAGGCCAAGGCAGGAGAATGGCTTGAGCTCAGTTTTAGACCAGCCTGGGCAACATAACAAGACCTCGTCTCTATGTTAAATACAAAAATTAAGTCAGCACAGTGGCTTTCACCTGTAGTCCCAGCTACTCAGGAGGCTGAGGTGGGAAGATTACTTGAGCCCAGGGGTTCCAGACCAACCTGGACAACAGTGAGGTCCTTGTGTCTACAAAAAAAAAATTTTTTTAATACACATGAGGCCGCGTACAGTGGCTCATGCCTGTCATCCCAGCACTTTGGGAGGCCAAGGCGGGCGGATAACCTGAAGTCAGGCATTCGAGACCAGTGTGGTCAACGTGGTGAAACCCTGTCTCTACTACAAATAGAAAAATTACCCAGGCATGGTGGTGGGCCTTGTAATCCCAGCTACTCAGAAGACTGAGGCAGGAAAATTGCTTGAACCAGCAGGCAGAGGTTGCAGTGAGCCGAGATCGTGCCATTGCCCTCCAGCCTGGTGGACACAGTGAGACTCCATCTCAAAAAACAAAAACCCGTGAAATTCACACAGCGAGCTACAACTTCGTGGTGGTCACCAGATGGCTGAATGGACCCCATTCCATGCAGTGCAGTATTTACCAAATTCCTAAGAGCAGAGCTGGGGCTTCGATGTGTCTAACCGTGCCTGGCTCAGGGCTGTGCACACAGTAAGTGCTCAGTACATGCTTGCATGTCAGCGTGATTCCTAGGTGAGTGCTCCATAGCCCCGAAAAACACCCAAGCACGATTTTCAATTCCATCCCTCCTCCTTTTCCCAGTGGCCCCCACCTCTCAGACCATCAGTCTCTCTTTCTCTTTTTTTTTTTTTTTTTTTTTGAGACGGAATCTCTGCCGCCCAGGCTGGAGTGCAGGGGCGCAATCTTTGCTCACTGCAAGCTCCACCTGCTGGTTCAAGCGATTCTCCTGCCTCAGCCTCCCGAGTAGCTGGGACTACAGGCGCCCGCCACCGCACCCGGCTAATTTTTTTTATTTTTAGTAGAGACGGGGTTTCACCATGTTAGCCAGGACCGTCTCGATCTCCTGACCTCGTGATCCACCCACCTCAGCCTCCCAAAGTGCTGGGATGACAGGCGTGAGCCGCCCCGTCCAGCCCATCAGTCTCTTTTTCTACGATAGCACTGGGCTGGCCCCTCCTCTAGGTGGGAGAAAGGGCTCAGGGCCTCAGGTGTCCTCCCTGGCCTTGCTGAGAAGGGTAACCTGAGGTCTGGGGCCCCCAGCAAGCGCCGCTGCAGGTCTTCCTGCTGTGGGTCTGGCCACACCCAGGGTGGTTTGTGAAGGCAGGCCCCATGGCTCTGGGTTCGAGTCCAGGCTGTGTCCTGGAGCTTCTGTATGACGTCAGGAGAGTCGCACAGCCCCTGTGAGCCTCCGTGTTCCCTTCTGGGACATGGGTCAAAGGAACACGGTCTCTGTGCACCTGAGTCTCAGCCCACAGCCTTGCACGCAGTGGACGCTCACGTTCCCCTTGGTAAGCAAAGGGAAGCGACACGAGCCGGACCAGGAGGGGACACCCCTGCCTGGGGGGCCTTCCCCTCTCTGTGTGTGTGTGTGTGTGTGTGTTTGGGGGTGGGGGTGACCCTTCGACTTCCAGGGGGGAGCAAGGGCGCCGCCGTGTGGCCGCGTCAGCCCCGCGGAGGTGCTGGAACTCCAAACTTCTGCGCTGTATTTTCAGTTCTTGGGCTTTTTATCTGCAGCTTCCTGCCTTCCTCTCTTTTTAATGTTTCTGTTTTTGTTTTTGTTTTGAGACAGAGTCTCGCGCCGTCACCCAGGTTGTAGTGCAATGGCGCAATCTCAGCTCACTGCAACCTCCGCCTCCCGGGTTCAAGTGATTCTCCTGTCTCAGCCTCCTGAGTAGCTGGGATTACAGGTGCCCACCGCCAGCCTGGCTTTTTTTTTTTTTTTTTTTTT
>NW_012110808.1:41574-43036 GCF_000951045.1 Mandrillus leucophaeus | reverse complement strand
TTTTTTTTTTAAAGAGAGAGAGAGACAAGGTTTCACTGTTTCCCAGGTCACAGCTCACTGCAGCCTCGACTTCCCGGGCTCAAGTCATCCTCAGTGCCCACCTCCATGCCCCCCAACTGCCCAGCTAATTTTTTATTTTTTTGTAGAGATGGAGTCGCGCTATGTGGCCCAGGCTTATCTCGAACTCCTGAGATCCAGTGATCCTCCCACCTCGGTCTACCCCTCTGCATATAGTAGGTGCTCAATAAAGACCAACCAGATGCAGGAGTGGATGACTTTATTGCTCACGACTTTATTGCTCCGGTGACCCCGATCTTCAGGCCCCAGCGTCCTAGGCCAGGACGCTGTCGATCCAGGCCACATAGCTCGCCACGCGCGTGTAGATCCCGGGCTTCTTGCGGTTGCCGCAAACTCGCGAGCCCGAGGTGACCACGCCCTCGAGCACGCCCCCGCACACCAGCGGGCCCCCGGAGTCGCCCTGTGGGGACAGGACGGGGCCGTGAGGGACGGCCCGCGTCCACCCCGGCCCCACACACCCGACCCCCTCACCTGGCTGCAGTTCCCGCCCCACAATTCTCGCTCCTCCCTCCCGCCTTAATCTGGTCTTCACTGGTCAATATCCCCTGCCACGCCCATCGCATAGGCCGCACCTACAAGCCACGCCCCTCTATGCCCGCCCCCAGCTCCTGGCCACACCCCCTCTGGCCTCAATCTCACCACGTGTTCCCCCTACCCCACCCCACTCCAGGCCCTTTCCAGGATGGGGTCCCACACCTCATCACTGCTCTTCCAGGCTTTGACTTACCGTAGATCCCACTTCTGCCCTAACGCGTCTCAGTGGCCACCTGCTCTGCTCAATCCCCACTTACCTCAGGCACGCCCCTTCCTTAGAGCCCCACCCAATCTTGGCCCTGGCTACCACGCAACCCTCGACTTGTCCTAGGCCTCGGCCCTGCTCAGGACCCCTACTCTTCCCCGCCGCAGCAGGGATTCCACTCTGCACCAGCCCAGCCCCTTCAGAGGTTCCCGCCCCTTCCACCTGCCCCGCCCCGTCCACCTGCCCCGCCCCTTCCTCCACATGCCCCGCCCCTTACCTCCCACCCTTTCCCTCGGACCTGCCCTTTTCCCCGCCCTGGCCCTTCACCAGCCCCACTCTCCCCACAGGTACCGCCCCTTCCTCCAGGCCCCGCCCCTCATGCCCCACCCCGCTTCCTGGCCTCGCCCCCTTGTAGTCCCGCTGTTACTGGACTCCGCCCCCTCCTCGAGGCCCGCCCCCTATCCCAACCCTAACCCACAAGTCCTTCCACATCCCACCCGTTCCTGCCCATTTTGCCCGCCCTGCCCTTTCTTCAGCCCCTCTCTCTCCACAGGCCCTGCACCTTCTCCAGGCCCCGCCCCCACAGCCCCGCCTCATCCCACATCCCACCCCATCCAGGCCCCGCCCATATGCCGCCCTCATGCC
>NW_012110808.1:36441-40091 GCF_000951045.1 Mandrillus leucophaeus | reverse complement strand
CACGGGGTGGACTCCACCCCCGGGCGAGGCCGCCTGGCGGGATCCCAGCTCTCACCCCCGCAGGCCGCTCCCCCCAAGAATCCCATCTCAGGGCGCTGTTTCCAGCACTTTGGGAAGCCGAAGGGGCGGTGGGGGGGAGGGGCAGATCACGAGGTCAGGAGTTCGAGACCAGCCTGGCCAATATGGTGAAACCCCGTCTCTACTATAAAAAGAAATACAAAAAATTAGCCGGTGTGGCCAATAATCCCAGTTATTCGGGAAACTGAGGCAGGAGAATCGCTTAAACCCGGGAGTCGGAGGTTGCAGTGAGCCGAGATCACACCACTGCACTCCAGCCTGGGCGACGGAGCCAGACTCCCTCTCAAAAAAAAAAAAGAAAGAAAGAAAATAAAGAATTCCATCTCCGTCTTGGGGCCCCTCCGCGTTGCAAACTCAGATATGCGTGGGCCAGAATGCCCCAGAGTACGGAACCCACAGTGGGCCAGGGATGGGGGGCAGATCCCAGCTCCCCCGCCCTGGGCACAATGCCTTCCAGTTGGACATAAGAGAAGTAGGGCTGAGCTAACCAGTGCCCGGGCCAGCCCAGTCAGCCAGGCAGAACCGTTTTCCACGCAGACATCAGACTCTGTCTGCAAGAAAAGCTGATTCCAGCAAGTGCCAATTTCCAGTCCGAATCTTCTAGAATTTCTCAGCGTTCAGAGCCTTCCATTGGTGAGGAGAGACACCCCCTTCCTGCCCACCAGGAGGGGCTGGAGGACCGTCCGTGTGACCAAGGGGAGCACCTGGCCCACACCCCTACACACCCCGCCCCTCACCCCAGGCCCAGGCCCCCTCACCGCAGGTGGCCACTCCTAGGAGGACCAGAACTGCCAGGTGCTCCCAGCTGTGCATGGTGAAGCCGCTGTGGCTGAGACACTGACCCAGGCGGGACCCTGGGGCTGCTTTTATAAGGGTGGAGAGGGCGGGAGGCTCCCAGGGGCCCTGTCCGCGGGGTGGGCAGCGGCCCAGCTGGGGAAAAGGGAACCCGCCCGCCCAGCCTCCGCCCTCCCGGGGACTGGGTTACCTCCTGCCAGACTCACACCGGAGTCCACAAGTCGCTGGGAGACCCTCCGGCCTCTGTAAGCCTGACGGCCTGCTGGCCCTGGGTGGAGGGCAGTCCCTCAGATGGGTGGGAGGCAGAGAGGGGGACTGCACCCACCCCAGCCCCCTGGCCCCAACTTCACCAGACACAGAGTCTCCGAGCCTTGTTTCATAATCCTAGTTGGAGGCCACAGCATGTAAACAACCCACTTCCTTGTCCTGCTACCCCCGCTTCTTCTCTTCCTCCTCCAAATTAGAGAGAAGTTCTGATGGGGATAGAAAGGTCACTTGACACCCTTGTTTCTGTCTCTGTGACCTCTGGGGCTTGACGTCCTGACAAATAGAATGTTGGAAAGGCCAAGGCAGAGGCAGCTGGGAAGACTGGCTACAAGGGACAGGAAAACCAAAACAAACTGGGTGGAGCCTGAATCATGAAAGTTATATGGAAAGTTCAGGGAGGCCACCTTCAGGTGTGGCTTGATCCAGGTGCCTGAAGAATATCCAGTGTCTGCCTCTGGCTTCTCCTTTCTTCTCTGATGGCGTCTCTCCTAACCAGGCTCCCCTGGTGTGCTTCCAGAGACCCCATACTCAACCCAGTGGCTCAATGGGCCCCTCCTAAAATTCTTCATCACTCCAGCCAAGTCTCAAGGTTGCCTTGGGTTGGCGGAGCCTGGATCACACGCCCCCTCCCAAACTGCTCACTGAGGGCAGGTTCTGATGAACACAGTCAGGGCTGGCTGGGCACAGTAGCTCCCACCTACCATCCTAGCACGTTGGGAAACAAGATAGGAGGATCTCTTGAGCCCAGGAATTCGAGGCCAGCTTGGGGAACATGGTGAGACCCCCTCTCTACAAAAAAAATTAAAATACTTTTCAGAATCTGGGCCATGGGGCCTTCTGTGAGGTGGGGATTTGTGTGTGTTGTTTTTGTTTTATTACAGACAGGGTCCTGCTCTTTGTCCAGGCTCGAGTGCAGTGGTGCGATCATAGCTTCCTGCAGCCTCCTCGACCTCCCGGGCTCAACTGATCCTCCTACCTCAGCCTCCGGAAGTGCCGGGACTGCAGGCCTGCTCATGGTGTAGCTCCATTTTTCACATCTACCCCCAGGGGCCAGTGGGATTCACGTTGCGTGAATCCATGGTGCGGGGACCGAAGGATGGGGGTACCTTGTGGGGAGGACCTCGGACATCACCTCCAGGGGGAGCGGCACACGGGATTCACCCAGCTTTTCTGTTCACCGTGGATCATTTCTTTCTTTTCTTTCTTTTTTTTTTTTTTTAAAGGAGTCTTGCTCTGTCGCCCAAGATGAAGTGCAGTGGCGTGATGTCTGCTCACTGCAACGTCCGCCTCCCAGGTTCACACCATTCTCCTATCTCAGCCTCCCAAGTAGCTGGGACTACGGGCATCCGCCACCACGCCCAGCTAATTTTGTGTATTTTTAGTAAGAGACGGGGTTTCATCATGTTGGCCAGGATGGTCTCGATCCCCTGACCTTGTGATCCGTCCGCCTCGGCCTCCCAAATTGCTGGGATTACAGGCGTGAGCCACTGCGCCCGGCCTCACTTCTTTCTTTTCCCTTTCTTTCTTTTCTTTTTTTCCTTTCTTCCTTTCCTTTCCTTTCCTTTCCCTTCTTTCTTCCTTCCTTCCTTCTTTTCTTTCTTTCTCTTTCTTTCTTCTTCTTCTTTTTTTTTTGAGACAGGGTCTTGCTCTGTCACCCAGGCTGGAGTGCAGGAGCGCGATCTCAGCTCACTGCAACCTCCATCTCCCGGGTTCACGCCCTTCTCGTGCCTCAGTGTCCTGAGTAGCTGGGATTACAGGCATGTGCAACCACACTCGGCTAGATTTTGTGTTTTTAGTAGAGATGGGGTTTTGCCATGTTGGCCAGGCTGGTCTCGAACTTCTGACCTCCAGTGATCCACCCGCCTCAGCCTCCCAAAGTGCTGGGACTACAGGTATGAGCCACTGTGCCTGGCCCCCTGTGGATTATTTTATATGCACAGAGAATAGAAAATGATGTAACAAGGCCAGGCGCGGTGGCTCACGCCTGTGATCCCAGCACTTTGGGAGGCCGAGGTGGGAAGATGGCTTGGGCCCAGGAGTTCAAGACCAGCCTAGGCAACATAGCAAGACCCTGTCACAAAAATAAAACAGAAAAAAATAGAATGGGCCATGCGTGGTGGCTCACGCCTGTAATCCCAGCACTTTGGGAGGCCGAGGTGGGTGGATCGCCTGAGGTCAGGAGTTCGAGACCAGCCTGACCAATATGGTAAAACACAGTCTCTACTAAAAATGCAAAAATTAGCCGGGCGTGGTGGCGGGCACCTGTCATCCCAGCTATTCGGGAGGCTGAGGCAGGAGAATCGCTTGAACCTGGGAGGTGGAGGTTGCAGTGAGCCGAGATTGCCCTACCGCACTCCAGCCTGGCAACAGAGTGAGACTCTATCTAAAAAAAAAAGAAAAAGAAAAAGAAAGAGGCCGGGCGCGGTGGCTCAAGCCTGTAATCCCAGCACTTTGGGAGGCCAAGACGGGCGGATCACGAGGTCAGGAGATCGAGACCATCCTGGCTAACA
>NW_012110808.1:25949-36056 GCF_000951045.1 Mandrillus leucophaeus | reverse complement strand
TGCTGCCCCCTGGTGGTGGCTTACTCCAGCGATGCCCAAGACGCTCTATGGAACATTTCAGTTGGATTATTATTATTATTATTATTATTACTATTATTATGTTATTTATTTATTTATTTTTGAGACGGAGTTTCGCTCTTGTTGCCTAGGCTGGAGTGCAATGGAGCGATCTCGGCTCACTGCAACCTCCGCCTCCCGGAATTCAGGCGATTCTCCTGCCTCAGCCTCCCGAGTAGCTGGGATTGCAGGCATGCGCTGCCACGCCCAGCTCATTTTGTATTTTTAGTAGAAACGGGGTTTCTCCATGTTGGTCAGGCTGGTCACGAACTTTAGACCTCAGATGATTTGCCCGTCTCGGCCTCCCAAAGTGCTGGGATTACCGGCGTGAGCCACTGTGCCAGGCTTGGGCCATTCTATTTTATTTTATTAATAAAGAGGGGGTCTTGCTATGGTGCCCAGGCTGATCTTGAACTCCTGAGCTCAAGGGATCCACCGGCCTCAACCTCTCAAAGTGCTGGGATTACAGGTGTGAGCCACCACGCCCGACCTACTGACCATTTTCAACACCCAGTCACACAGCCAATGAATATCAAACACATTCTATAAAACGGAGGGATGTTTATTGTACCAGATGCTGGAGAACGCGGCTGTGGGCAGCTGAGGTGACCCAGGGGGTCCTTCTCAGTGGGTCCTGCTGGCTGGGTCCAGGGAACACGGGTGGTCCTCGGAGCGTTGGATGATGGAGTTGATCCAGTTTACAAACAGTGCCACCGGGGCAAAGGCATCGGGGTAGAGCCCCGAGGCGCAGCCTCCCCGGACGAACGAGGCAATTCCGTGGATTAGCCCGTTGCAGACCAAGGGGCTGCCAGAGTCCCCCTGTGGAGGCAGACAAGGTGGGGAAGCTGGACTGGGAGGCCCCGCCCACCTGCCCGCCGCCTGTCAGGGTTGGGAAGTCCCTCCTAGGGTCTAGCCACAGTGCCTGTTGCTGCAATCCGGGCTGGGAGCAGGTGGGGAGCAGAGGGACCCCCGGGGCACGTACAAAGCAGACGCCGGCCCGCCGACGCCTCACGAGAGTGCAGACGTTGCCAGGGCGGCAGAGGGACGTCACCACCGTCACGTTGAGCTCCTGCAGGACACTGGCGATCCCACGGTTCCCGCCCAGATGGCCCCAGCCCATGGCCAGGCACTGCACCCCGTTACCCACGCGGCGGCCCTGGGCCGGCAGCTGGGCCACCTGCACGTTGTCGTTGATGGTGGCCGACCCATTGAGCTGTGGTGGGGGTGACAGATCGTCAGTGCGTCACACGGGGCAGGGGTGATGACCCTCCCCTCTGCGGGCCTCAGTTTCCCCATCTCAGGTTCCACTGTGGTTCTGGGATCCTGCAGAGCAGGACACCCACCCTGCAATCTGCTCCCCAAGGCGAGCCTCAGTTTCCCCATCTGTAGAGGGGAGCCATCACCAAGGTTCAGGGCGTTGGAGGTTGTCCCTGGATGTGGCAGGAAGCAGTAGGTGCTCAATTAACACAAAAACTACAGCCGGGCGCGGTGGCTCACGCTTGTAAGCCCAGCACTTTGAGAGGGCGAGGCAGGAGGATCAGTTGAGGCCAGTAGTTCAAGACCAGCCTGGGCAAGCTGGCAAAGCCCCATGTCTACAACAATAAAAAAAAATGCCAGGTGCGGTGGCTCACTCCTGTAATCCCAGCACTTTGGGAGGCCAAGGCGGGTGGATCACAAGGTCAGGAGATCGAGACCATCCTGGCTAACACGGTGAAACCCCGTCTCTACTAAAAATACCAACAATTAGCCGGGCTTGATGGCAGGCACCTGTAATCCCAGCTACTCCGGAGGCTGAGGCAGGATAATTGCTTGAACCTGGGAGGCGGAGATTGCAGTGACCCAGATTGAGCCACTGCACTCCAGCCTGGGCGACAGAGCAAGACTGTGTCTCAAAAAATAAAAATAAAAAATTAACCAGATGTTGCCAGGCGTGGTTGCTCACACCGGTAGTCCCAGCACATTGGGAGGCCGAGGTCAGGAGATCAAGACCAGCCTGGCCAACATGGTGAAACCCTGTCTCTACTAAAAATACCAAAAATTAGCCGGGCGTGGTGGTGCACGCCTGTAATCTCAGCTACCTGGGAGGCTGAGGCAGGAGAATCGCTTGAACCCAGGAGGTGGAAGCTGCAGTGAGCTGAGATTGTACTGCTGCACTCCAGCCTGGGCAACAGAGCGAGACTCCATCCCCCTCCAAAAAAATGTGTGTGTATATATATATGTGTATCAGCCAGCCGTGGTGGACGTGGTGGACATGCTGGTGGCACCTGTGGTTCCAGCTACCCCCAAGGCCAAGGTGAGAGGATGGCTTGAGCCCAGGAGGTGGAGGCTGTAGTGAGTCTCGATCATGTCACTGAACTGGGTGACAATTATGAGAAAACTGAGTGACATGTCGTGAAGCTCTCCTCACCCTTCCCAGGGAGTAACTTTTTTTTTTTTTTTTTTCCTGAGACCCAGCCTGGAGTGCAATGGCACGATCTCAGCTCACTGCAACCTCCGCCTTCCGCGTTCAAGCCATTCTCCTGCCTCAGCCTCCCGAGCAGCTGGGATTACAGGCGCCCCCCACCATGCCCAGCTACATTTTTTTGTATTTTGGTAGAGACAGGGTTTCACCATGTTGGTCAGGCTGGTCTTGAACACCTGACCTTGTGATCCACCCGCCTCGGCCTCCCAAAGTGCTGGGATGACAGGCGTGAGCCACCGTGCCGGGCCCCCAGGGATTGAATCATCAGAACTGTAAGCCGGATACACGGGCCCCATTTCCCAAAGACAGAGGCGACCCCTGCCCTCGGCCACAGGGCTGGTGAAGGGAGAGACACAAAGAATCACCGGACGTTTGTTGATTGACAGCAAATCCGGGCTTCCCGCACAATCTCATTTCATCCCTCAACAGCCCATAGCGGGTATTTTCCCGTTTCACAGAGGTGAAGACTGAGGCACAGGGAGGGGCTCGCCCAGCCCACGGTTCCACCCCAGGTCCCCACAAGCGGCCCCGACGCGCCCCTGCGTCGCCACCTCCACCCTCCCCAGGCCTCTGGCCTCTGCCCCTGCGCCCCCCGCCCCGGGTGTCCCTTCCCCCCGCGCCCCGCGGCACCTGGAGAACCACGATGTCGTTGAGGAAGTGGATGGGGTCGTAGCCGTTTTCGAAGACGCGCTGCACGGCGAACACCTGGCGGGTGCGCTCCCGCCGCTGCAGGTTATGGGCTCCCAGGACCACGCGCAAGGAGCGGAAGTTTCTGCTGGGAGGAGAGGCGGTGGCGAGGGGCGCCCTGGGGGTCAGGGGGTCCCCACCCGAGGGGCCTGCGGGGGAAGGTGCCGGAGCCGCCCTGGGGCCCTGGCCTCCCCCGACCGTTCTCAGACCGGGACGCGGGTCCGAGCCGGGCGCACACCCTCCTGGCTACTCACACGTCCGCCACGCAGTGCGCGGCCGACATGACGAAGTTGGGCGCAATCAGGGTGGCGCCGCAGAAGTGGCCTCCACGCAGCTGCAGGGACGCCATGAAGGGCCACGCGTGGGGCTGCGCTTGCCGACCGCCCACAATCTCCGAGGCCAGCGCGGGGCCTGGGGACACACCGGGTGTGGGTGCTGAGTGCCTGACAGGGAGCCCGTGCCTTCCCGGCCACGGGGCCCCTGGATACCCCACCAGGAACCCGCGGGACCCACAGCCAGGAACCCCAGGATCCCCCACCAGGAGCCCACGGCCCCCACCAGGAACTCACGGGATCAGGACCATTCACACCCCTGTTGTTCAGATGAGGGAAACTGAGGCACGGAGAGGCAAAGGGACCTCCCCACGGTGCCCCTCCAAGGCACAGCCAGACCTGGACTTGAACCCAGAGGGCGCCCTGCGAGCCCCCCCCTCCTCGGTTTGCAAACCCCAACTCTGGGCTCCTGGTAGTGGCTTCACCACTCAGAACCTCAGTCTCTTCTCCTGGTCCCCTTGTCCCAGATGGCACCTCCCCAGTGAGGATGAGGGACCCACACTGGTGGGGCCCACCATGAAGAAGTGGGAACAGAACCCCAGGGACAGAGGGAGCAGCGGAAGGATGGACACAAGGACTCACCCTCCAGCAGCAAGGCCGGCAGGACACAGGCGAGGAAAAGGCAGGAGAGTCGGCAGCCAAGGGTCATGGTGAGGCTGGTCTCCGGGGTCTCTGCCCCTCCGTGCCCACCCGGCTTCTCTTATAGCCCTGTGCCAGGAGGCCGTTGCATTGCCCCACGGCTGGCCGGCGCCCCCCACTTCCTCTCTCCTGGCACAGGGCGTTGATGAAAAGGGGGAGAAAGGGGGCAAGAGGCTGGGGTTGGCTCGGGTGGGGCCGCCAGACAAAATTCAGGATGCGCAATCGCGTTTGAATGTCAAATAATCGACGTGGGTTTTTTATTTAGCTTTTTGGAGACAGAGTCTTGCTTTGTCGCCCAGGCTGGAGTACGGTGGCACAATCTTGGCTCACTGCAACCTCTGCCTCCCAGGTTCAAGTGATTCTCCTGCCTCAGCCTCCTGAATAGGTGAGATTACAGGTGAAATCACCACACGCGGCTGATTTTTGTGTTTTTAGTACAGACCGGGTTTCTCTGTGTTGGCCGGGCTGGTCTCAGAGGTTTTTTTTTTTAAATTTAAGTCTGTCCCAGTAAGTCTTTAATAAATTAAGACTTAAATACTTAAGTCTTAATGTAAGTATAAGGATATACTTATCTGAAATGCCCAGGTTTTACTGAGCATTGCTGTGTTTTTGCCAAACCTGCCAAACCTAGACCTGAGGGGCTTAATGGGGGTGGCCTCACCTGCCTCAGTTTACCCAGGGCCCTGTGATACCGGCCACATGCAGCTGTGTCGCCTGCCTCAGTTTACCCAGGGCCCTCTGATACCGGCCACAAGCAGCTGTGTCGCCTGCCTCAGTTTACCCACGGCCCTGTGATACCGGCCACATGCAGCTGTGTCGGGCACTCACGGTGCAACAGGCACCTCCCTGATCCTTCTCAGGGTTCCTGTTTGGGATGAGGAAACTGAGGCATGTCAAGGGCCTCCCCAGGAGCTGCGAGTTTAACCCAGGTCTCTGGGATCCACAGCTTCACGGAGATCTGGAGCTGGCTCACTCCAGCCTTGCTCCCTGAACCTCAGGGCTCACTCTCAGGGCCAGGCCTTCCATCCTGTCCTTGGCGGTCACCCACAACGGGGAACTCACTCTCACCCAGGCTCACGGTCAGTCCCTGGACAGCAGCTGAGGCTCTGACAGTCTCTCCCGCCCTTCTGCCTTGGTGAGCTTCCCCGAAGCCCTCCCCGCCTGAGGCAGGGGACCGGCAGGCAGGGGTGCTGGAGAGAGAATTCCTGCCCAGGCCGGGAGGCTGGAATGAGGATGTCCACCCAAGCCTGAGGGCTTCTGCCTGGAGGAACTGGCAGGGGAGCTGGAGCCCCAGCCACGGGGATGGGATTCCCAGAACCCAGCCCCGGGCTCTGGGCCCGGTTCCTCTTCCCATCTCCCCCACGATGTTCCAGCTGCAACGGCCGGGCCAAGGCTGTTGCAAGAACCAACGTCCTCCTGGCTCCGGGACAAGGGGAGGGGAAGGGAACCAACGGGCCTGTCTCCAGGAGCAGGCGGGGCGAGGGAGGGCACCCGGGGACACGCAGAGCCTGGGCCGGGCTGGAGTCCTGATGTGACCACAGACAAGTGGACTCCCATAGCTCTCAGGTTAGAGGGACAATGACCCTGCCCTCCCAGAGCCTGGCACACAGCAGGCACTCCATCCACGTCTGTCCTGTCCTCAGCGTAATCAGACACACACTACCCTGCCTTCTCCCCTCCCCTTTTGGCAGGATTCCCACCTTGCTGCCTTAACATCACCATGGTGCACTTAGTAAGCACCTGCTGTATACACAGCCCAGTTTCAAGTCGGGACTGGGGGGACATTAGGGGTGGGGGTGGCCATATCTTTGGGGGGGTGCTTGGCCTCCAGCAGGGAGATCAGACTTGGCATCAGCTGCATTTATTGAGCACCAGCTGTATACTACATTCACATGTGTAGTCATTGTTAAGTGTGCCAACGCTGGGTTCATATCCTGGTTCTGGTGTGGCCTTTTGGCCACTGTGTAGCTTCAGGCCCCTGAAATAAACTCCACGACTCAGTTTCCTCCTCTGTAAAATTACAATCTTAGGATCCATCACATAAACCTATCACGAGGGTGAAATAAATTAACGTTCGTAAAGTTCTTAGCTAAGAAAGTGTTGTCTGGCCGGGCACAGTGGCTCACGCCTGTAATTCTAGCACTTTGGGAGGCTGAGGCGGGTGGATCACCTGAGGTCGGGAGTTCGAGACCAGCCTGACCAACATGGAGAAACCCCGTCTCTACTGAAAGTACAAAATTAGCCAGGCCTGGTGGCACATGCCTGTATTCCCAGCTACTCGGGAGACTGAGGCAGAAGAATCACTTGAACCCGGGAGTCGGAGGTTGCAGTGAGCTGAGATCGCACCACTGCACTCCGGCCTGGGCGACAAGAGCGAAACTCCGTCTCAAAAAAAGAAAAAAGAAAATGTTGCCTTTGAGAGCTTGTTAACCATTAACTGTGGCAGGGAAGGTAGGGTTGTTATGGTCACAGCGGGGTATAGACTCCAAGGGGGATGTGGGGTCTTCCGGGAGGCCAGGAGCATGCTAAGATTACAGCAACCTGGAGGTGTTCATATGTAAAGAGTCACTGAGGACCCACTTGGGCAACACAGCCAGACTCCGTCTCTACAAAGAAATAAGAAAATAGCTGGGTGTGGTGGCACCTGTGGTCCCAGCTACTTGGGAGGCTAAGGTGGGAGGATCACTCGAGCCCAGGAGGTTGAGGCTGCAGTGAGCCAAGACTGCACCACTGCACTCCAGCCTGGGTGACAGAGTGAGACCCTGTCTCAAAAATAATTAAGTAGGCCGGCTGCAGTGTCTCACGCCTGTAATCCCAGCACTTTGGGAGGCTGAGGCGGGTGGATCACCTGAGGTCGGGGGTTCGAGACCAGCCTGGCCAACATGGAGAAACCCCATCTCTACTAAAAATATAAAAATTAGCCGGGTGTGGTGGCCTGTGCCTGTAATCCTAGCTACTCCAGAGGCTGAGGCAGGAGAATCGCTTGAACCCGGGAGGTGGAGGTTGCAATGAACCGAGATCAGGCCACTGCACTCCAGCCTGCACGACAGAGCAACATTCTGTCTCAAAAAAAAAAGAAAAGAAGAAAAAGAAAAAGGACAGCAAGGAGCTATGTGTGTCCTGGAGCAGGTCGTCCCCTCTCCGTGGTTAATGCCTCCTTCTCATGGCCACTTGTCCGTCTGAGCTGAACTGTGAGTCCAACCTCTTCCCCGCCTCGGACCGCCCCTCTGGCCACCCCCCAGTTCATTCCTCATGCTTCCACCAGGGGACTCCTCCCCTGCCTACTCCTCCTAGGAGAAATAGCGCTCCAACCCCATCACCCCTCTTCTGCACCCACACCCCTCCCCTGCCTGCCCTCCTTCCCATTCCCTGGCCTCTCGCCCTCAAACCTCTGCCCAGACCATGCCCCCTGCCTGGTGGCCCTTAGGATATTTCTGTTCACACCTTGGTATGCAGCTCTGGCACTGCCACCTCCTCCAGGAAGCCCTCCAGGGTGCTCCCCCATCCCCATCTGCCTCCTCAAGGAGCCCCTGAGCCGGCAGGGACACAGTGGGAGCCCTGAGGGCCCACATGGGCTTCTCGCCAGTTCTAGAAAACGTCTGGGGTGACTCCATTTTCCAGATGAGGAAACTGAGGCACGGAGATGAATAACAACCTGCCCAGGGCCACTTTGATGGGGCCGGGTTAGAACCCACAGCCACGAGCATCCAGGAGAGAGACCCCTCCCGTGACCTGGGCCCCCATCCCCGCTCCGACTCCCCCCATCCTGAGTTTGGGACTCAGGGACTTGAACCCTGGGGACCTCTGGGCAGTTCTCCCTCCCCTCCCTATGTGGGAAGGACAGACAGGAGCCGGGGGGAGTTTCAACGTTTATTGAGGTCACGGCAGGGAGAGGTGCAGGGCCGGCCTGTCTCCCGGAGCCCCGAGGGAGGCAGTGTGGGGGGACGGGTGGGGCCGTCCTGGACCCGGGTGGAGGAGGCAGTGTTCGGAGAAGAGCTGCTTCTGTCCAAAGATCCCCCTCGAGGGTTTGCAGCCGGGCTCGGGTCCCGGCCAGCGCTGTAGGGGCGGCTCAGGGGCGGCCCTCCGCCCCCACACGGCGCAGTATGGAACGGATCCAGTCCACGTAGAGGGCTACCCGCGCGAAGAAGTCGGGGAACTGGCGGGTGGCACATTCCCGGATCACAAAGGAGTCTACCCCCTGGATGACGCCGTCACAGATCAGGGGCCCACCTGAGTCTCCCTGGAGGATGGAGGATGGTCAGTCACCCAGGCTGGCCCCAGGCAGCCAGGACGGGGGCTGGGGTGACCACAAGCTGTTTCAGAATCAAATGCTTCCAATTTGGAACTTTCCCTCCCTCCCTCCCTCCCTTCCTTCCTTCCTTCCTTTCTCCTGTTTTGTTGTGTTTTGTTTTGTTTAAGACAGAGTCTAGCTCTGTCGTCCAGGCTGGAGTGCAGTGGCGTGATCTTGGCTCACTGCAAACTCTGCCTCCCGGGTTCAAGCGATTCTCCTGCCTCAGCCTCCCCGGGTCTCTCAAGACAGGGTCTCGCTCTGTCGCCCAGGCTGGAGCACGGTGGCACAATCATAGCTCACTTCAACCTCTAACTGCCTGGCTCAAGCGATCCTCCTGCCTTAGCCTCTTGAGTAGCTGAGCCTAAAGGCTCACACCACCACACCTGGCTAATATTTAAATTATCTGTAGAGATGCCGTCCTGCCCCAGGCTGGTCTCAAACTCCTGGAATCAAGCGATTCTTCCACTTCGGACTCCCAAAGTGCTGGGATTACAGGTGTGAGCCACCGCTGCTGGCCTGGAATTTTCTTTAACATGTGTGAGCACCAGCCAGGCATGGAGGCTCACGCCTGTAATCCCAGCACTTTGGGAGGCCGAGATGGGTGGATCACTTGAGGCCTAGAGTTCAAGACCAGCCTGGTCAACACGGAGAAACTGCGTCTCTACTAAAAATACCAAAAAATTAGCCAGGCACAGTGGCAGGCATCTATGCACCCAGCTACTCAGGAGGCTGGGGCAGGAGAATACCTTGAACCTGGGAGATGGAGGTTGCAGTGAACCAAGATCTCATCATTGCACTCCAGCCTGGACAACAGAGCGACACTCTGTCTCAAAAACGAACAAAAAAAAGTGTGAGCAGGGAGGGGCTGAGGTCATTTGTAGGAACTGGGCATTTATGGGCCTCCCGCTGGATACCTGGACTCCTGCATTCCGGAAGGGGCCGCCAGGTGAGGGCATATGGGTCTCCCACACCTTCCTGTGGTCCTAGGGGGGAGTGGGGGGCAAGGGACCCCCAGACCCACCCAGGAAGCCAGGTGCAATGTGAGTGCCCCAGCCCACCGAGCCTGCCCATTGGGTGTTGGGTGTGCCTGCCTTCCAGGTCGGGAGACAGGCACAGCATGAAGCCGTACAGCTAGGAGGTGGTGTGGAACCCTGACAGCTGCCCTCCTCCCCTCAGGGCAGCCCGGATCGCCACGGGGAGCGATGTTACTTACAAAGCAGATGCTAGCACTACGGCGAGGGACGAAAGTGCACACGTTGTGTGGCCTGCACAGGAAGGTGACCACGGTGACATTGAGCTCCTGCAGGACCCGGGCTGGGGGGTCGTGGGTGCCCACTTGGCCCCAGCCCATGGCCAGGCACTGGGTGCCGTGGGGCACTGGCTGGTCCTGCTGTGGCAGCTGGACTGTGGCGACGGAGGCACTGAGGTTGGCCGGACGGTTCAGCTGGGGCAGAAGGCAGATGGCAGTGAGACGCTGCTCCCACGCCACGGTGGCCACCCAGGCCACCCTCCCACACACCCACTGCCTCAAAATGCCACGCACGGCACGCCGCTCCCTCCGCCTGGGCCCCACGACCCCCTTTGTCCCAGTTGTCACTATTGTATTCATTCATTTTCTTTCTTTTCTTTTTTTTTTTTTT
>NW_012110808.1:11679-23059 GCF_000951045.1 Mandrillus leucophaeus | reverse complement strand
GGCCGGGGCGGACGGAGGGCGCTGGGGAGGGGCCCCTCACATGTCCTGCAGGCAGTGCGCGGCCGTCAGCACGAAGCTGGGGTGGACCAAGGTGCCCCCGCAGAAGTGGCTGCCCAGGTCCCTCCGCATCTGCAGCGAGGCCATGTAGGGCCTGGAGTGTGGCTGCGCCTCGCGTCCGCCCACGATCTCTGCAGCCCGGGCAGCACCTGCCGGGGGAGTCCAGGCGTCAGGGAGCCCCCAGGCTGCAGGGGAAGGGGGGATGGCAGAGCAGTCCCTGAGGTCTCCCCGTCTGCAACCCCCTCAGCGCCTGCCGGCTGGTGGGGAGGACCCAGCGCCCGGGCCGGGGGTTATTGCAAAGGCGCAAAAAAAAAAAACCAAAACAGGTGGCTGTTTTCAGTCCTGAGGGTCAGGAAACTTTCAAGACGCAGACCAGGCCGGTGGCTCACGCCTGTCATCCCAGCACTTTGGGGAGGCCGAGGCAGGTGGATCACAAGGTCAGGAGATCGAGACCATCCTGGCTAACACGGTGAAAACCCATCTCTACTAAAAATACAAAAAATTAGCCAGGTGAGGTGGCGGGCGCCTGTAGTCCCAGCTACTTGGGAGGCTGAGGCAGGAGAATGGCCTGAACCCGGGAGGCAGAGCTTGCAGTGAGCCGAGATCACACCACTGCCCTCCAGCCTGGGCCACAGAGTGACACTCCGTCTCAAGGAAAAAGAAAGTTAGGCGTGGTGGTTCACACCTGTAATCTCAGCTGCCTGGGAGGCTGGGGCAGGAGAATCGCTTGAACCCAGGAGGCAGAGGTTGCAGTGAGCCGAGATCGCACCACCGCACTCCAGCCTGGACAACAGAGTGAGACTCTGTTTCAAAAAAAAAAGGCTGGGCACGGTGGCTCATGCCTGAGTGAGACTCTGTCTCAAAAAACAAAAGAGAACAACAACCAAAGAAAAAGAAACAGAAAAAAAAAAAAAGCCGACAAGGAGACCCATTTTGCAGATGGACAAACTGAGGCATTGAAAAATCCCCCCCCTCAGGTCAGGAGTTCGAGACCAGCCTGAGCAACGTGGTGAAACTAAAAATACTACTACTAAAAATACAAAAACTATCCAGGTGTGGTGGTGTGTGCCTGTAATTCCAGCTACTCAAGAGGCAAAGGCAGGAGAATCACTTGCGCCCAGGAGGCTGAGGCTGCAGTGAGCTGAGATTGCATCACTGCACTCCAGCCTGGGCGACAGAGTGAGATTCCGTCTCAAAAAACAGAAAAAAGGCTGGGCGCGGTGGCTCATGCCTGTAATCCCAGCACTTTGGGAGGCTAAGGCAGGTGGATCACGAGGTCAGGAGATCGAGACCATCCTGGTCAACATAGTGAAACCCCTTCTCTACTAAAAATACAAAAATTAGCCGGGCGCAGTGGCGGGCACCTGTAGTCCCAGCTACTCAGGAGGCTGAGGCAGGAGAATGGCGTGAACCCGGGAGGTGGAGGTTGCAGTGAGCTGAGATGGCGCCACTGCCCTCCAGCCTGGGCGACAGAGTGAGAGTCTGTCTCAAAAAAAAAAAAGAAAGAAAGAAAGGAAGGAAGGAAGGAAGGAAGGAAGGAAGGAAGGAAGGAAGGAAGAAAGAAAATTGCCCTCAGGATAGGGACCTGAGGGGCCCCATGCTCTCTTTTTCCCCTGATTCCGGCATCACTAACTCCTTGACCCTTTCACTCACTCACTCACTCACTCATTCATTCATGCATATTCACTGAGCGTTTGCTGAAGGCCGAGTGCTGTCCAGGAATTCCCTTGTTATAGGTAATTCTCAAAACAGCTCCCCAGGAGGAAAGGACTGGCTTTAGACCATTGTACAGATGGGCAACTGAGTCAAATGGCCGGGGGTCCCCCTTGCCCTTGTCCTCCCCGCCCCTGCAAGCGTTGGTCCCGAGCAGTGAGTGGAGTCTCCCCTGACCCTGCCTCAGTTTCCCCAGCTGTGCCAGGAGGGCTTTGGATGGACCTCGTGGTGGATATTTCCCCAGAATCCACCGGGCCACGGAGGCTGGATGGGCGGGCACGTGGCTCACTCACCACTCAGCAGCAAGGCCAGCAGCACGGACGCCAGGGCAGGGCTGGGGGGCCGGTGGCTGGGAGCCATGGTGGGGTCCAGGGTGCACCCGCGGTCAAGCTCCTCTTATAGCCCAATGGCAGAGGCCGTTGGGTTGCCCAACGCCCAGGCTGGGTCCCCACTTCCTCCTTTTGCCTTGGGAGCCTGGGAGTCAGAACGGTCTCCAGGGAGGATGCGGGGGCTTTGGACTCAAGGTCCTGAACTTCGTGGGGGCGGGGAGGCTGACTCTCACCCACCCAAGTCGGGGGTCCCTGGCCAGGTGGGCAACATGGCCACAGCCCTCAGCGCAACACACACCCACGTGCCACCCACAAGGAGATGCCTCCCTGACGAGGTCCCTGTGGCCCCCACAAAGCGGGCCGTGACAGCCGTGTCCCGTGGGTGGGTGAGCTGGAAACCGACAGGCGCAGGGGACAGGATGCGGAGCTGGGGAGGGCGGGGCCCCACGAGTGCCCTCAGTGCCTGAAGCCCCAGCGAACATCCTCCTGCCAGCTTTTGTCTGGGGCTTTTGTTCCCCCTTTAAGGCCACGATTCTCAATCAAGGGGTGATTCTGCCCCAAGGGGACCCTGGGCGAGGTCTGGGGACACCTGTGGCTGTCATGACGAGGGGGAGCTCCGGGCATGGAGTGGGTGGAGGCCAAGGATGATGCCGAGCACGCTGCAGTGCCCAGGACGAGCCCACCCCAGAGAAGGATCTGGCCCCGATGTCCACAGCGCCCCAGAGAAGGATCCGGACCCAGTGTCCGCAGCGCCCCAGAGAAGGATCCGGACCCAGTGTCCGCAGCGCCCCAGAGAAGGATCCGGCCCCAATGTCCACAGTGCCCAGGGGAGAAACCCTGTGTTCATTATTTGCGGGAAAAAAATGGCCAGGCGCGGTGGCTCACGCCTGTAATCCCAGCACTTTGGGAGGCTGAGGTGGGTGGATCACCTGTGGTCAGGAGTTCAAGACCAGCCTGACCAACATGGCGAAACCCCGTCTCTACTAAAAATACAAAAATTAGCCGAGCGTGGTGGCAGGCGCCTGTAGTCCCAGTTACTCTGGAGGCTGAGGCAGGAGAATCGCTTGAACCTGGGAGGCGAAGGTTGCAGTGAGCCGAGATCGAGCCATTGCACTCCAGACTGGGTGAGAGAGCAAGACTCCATCTTAAAACATAAATAAATAAAAATAAAAATAAAAAACGGAGTCTGCCCCCGGTCACACCAGACACCAGAATAAACTCCTGACGGGGCGTACAGCGTAAACCAGGGGGACCCCAGCTCCTGGGATTCACCTCCTCTCTCCCTCCCCACTCAGGGCGCGGATTTCAATGTGTGCAGCCTCCTGGGACCTCGGCAGGGCAGAGGATCATGGGACGCAGAGTCTCTAGGGCGTCCATGGAATCCACTAAGCCTGGGGTGATTCTGCCCCCAGGGGTCCCTGGGTGAGGTATGGAGACATCTGTGGTTGTCACGACTTGGAGGGAGCTCCTGGCAGGGCCTGCGATGGCCAGAATGGCCCCACCCCAGAGAACAATAGAGCCCCCATGTCTGCGGTGCCGGGAACGGGGGAAAGCCCAGGACAGAGGATAATATTATTTATTTATAACTGAACAGTTTAAACCTACAGTGAAATAGAGAGAAGCATTGAATGAACTTGGGGACCAAAAAAAAAAAAAAAGCTTTTTAACGTTTCGTTTGGAAACGATTTCACACTTACAGAAGTCCAAAGGGTCCAAACTCCCTTCCGCCCCCTAGACTCCCTCCCCCAGCTTCCCTAAATTCTGTCCTGTTGCTCAACTCTGAGGCCGTGATCGAACCTAGGGCGTGAACATTGATTGGAAACGGTCCCCTCTGCCCTGGGCCCCTGAGTGTCGCCGGCCGCCCTTTGCCGGGTCCTGGGTGCCCACGTCGCCCATCTTCAGCTGCCAGGGTCTCCTCTGATGGGCGCAGTCCCTCTGCCCTCCTGCAGCCCACGGGGTGTTGAGGGGAGCTGGTGGTCGCTCTGCGGAGCGTCCCTCCGTGGTGATGGTTCCCGGTTGCCTCAGGGCTTGATGGAGGGAGCCCCGGGCGCGGCGTGTGTCTGTCTCGGGCCCCCACATAGGAGCCCACGGCTTCGGCCTGTCTGGTGCTGATGATAATAACCTTGACCACGTGGTCAGGGTGTCTGCCAGTTCCTGCACTGTCCAGTTACTCTTTCCCCCGCCTTTTTTTTTTGTTTTCTGAGACAGAGTCTCACTCTGTCGCCCAGACTGGAGTGCCATGGTGCCATCTCGGCTCACTGCAACCTCCACCTCCCAGGTTCAAACAATTCTCCTGCCTCAGCCTCCTGAGTAGCTGGGATTACAGGCGCCCGCCACCACACCCGGCCATTTTTTTTTTTTTCTTTTTGTATTTTTAGTAAAGACGGGGTTTCACTACATTGGCCAGGCTGGTCTCGAACTCCTGACCTCAGGTGACCCGCCTGTAATCCTGTCAAAGTGCTGGGAACACAGGTGTGAGCCAGTGCACCTGAATATAATATTAATGTAGACATTATAACATATGTATATAACATATAATATATGTATACATAAAATATGTAACATGTATATTATTTATATTATATAATATATATTTTATAATATACATATATATTTTTTGAGACAGGGTCTGGCTGTGTCACCCAGGCTGCAGTGCAGTGGTGCAATCATGGCTCACTGCAGCCTCGACCTTCTGGGCTCAAGCAATTCTCCTGCCTCAGCCCCCAAGTAGCTGGGACCACAGGTACGCTCCACCGTGTCCAGTTAAAGTTTTTCTTTCTTTTTTTGGTTGGCTGTTTAATTTTTTGTAGAAATGGAGTCTTGCTGTGTTGCCCCAGCTGGTCTTGAACTGCCAGCCTTCAGTGACTCTCCTGCCTCAGCCTCCCCAGATGCTGGGATCACAGGCCTGAGCCACTGTGACCGACCTGATGCCTATTAAAGAACTAGAGCTCTGGCCGAGTGCGGTGGCTCACGCCTGTAACCCCAGCATTTTGCGAGGCTGAGGCAGATGGATCACGAGGTCAGGAGTTCAAGACCACCCTGGGCAACATGATGAAACCCTGACTCTACTAAAAATACAAAAATTACCCAGGTGTGGTGGCAGGTGCCTGTAATACCAGCTACTTGGGAGGCTGAGACAGGAGAATTGCTTGAACCTGGGAGGCAGAGGTTGCAGTGGGTCGAGATTGCACCACCGCACTCCAGCCTGGGAGAAAGAATGAGACACTGTTTCAAAATGAAAGGGTTATTCTCGGCCGGGCGCTGTGGCTCACACCTGTAATCTCAGCACTTTGGGAGGCCGAGACAGGCGGATCACGAGGTCGGGAGATCAAGACCATCCTGGCTAACACGATTAAACCCCATCTCTACAAAAAAAAAATACAAAAAATTAGCCGGGCGTGGTGGTGGGCACCTGTAGTCCCAGCTACTCGGGAGGCTGAGGCAGGAGAATGGCCTGAATCCGGGAGGTGGAGCTTGCAGTGAGCTGAGATCACACCACTGCACTCCAGCCTGGGGGACAGAGCGAGACTCCATCTCAAAAAAAAAAAAAAAAAAAAAAGGGGGGGGTTATTCTCATTCAACAAAAGTGCCGCTGCTTTGCCCCATGAGTCAGCTCACGCTGACACTCCCGGCCTTTTTTTTTTTTTCTCAGAGAGAGGGATCTTGCGCCGGGCTCGGTGGCTCACGTCTGTAGTCCCAGCTACTTGGGAGGCTGAGGCACGAGAATCGCTTGAACCCGGGAGGCAGAGGTTGCGGTGAGCTGAGATCGCACCTTTGCACTCCAGCCTGGGTGACAAGAGCAAAACTCCATCTCAAAAAACAAACAAACAAAACAAAACAAAACAAAATAGAGAGGGGTCTTGCTATGCTGCCCAGGCTGGTCTGGAACTCCTGGGCTCCAGCGATCCTCCCCCACCATCTGGTCACCCCCAAATCGTTAAGTGGGTGAATTGTTTGTTGTGTGTAAAGGACATCTCAGTAAAGCTGTCAACCAAAACAAGAAAAGACGGACGCGTGCACACGTACTGCTGGATCTATCACACGCGAGAGCCGCCCAGGGAGCTGCCCCCGTCCTCACTGTACATGTGCTTCCCCCTCAGGATCTGTTTCCACGCAAGGCTGATGCAGCCGGGTCCTGACCGGAGCGTCCCAGCATGGTCCTGCGGGCCCTGGGTCCTCCAGGCTCCCCCATGCGTCCTGGAGGGACCCACGTGCCCAGGCACAGAGACGGGCGGGGAAGGCACGGGCCAGGGCAACAGGAGCGCTGGGAGCGGGTAGCAGGGAGGGCTCCATGGAACATGCTGGGGGCTCTGCAGGGGTCGGCCTGGGCGCAGAGGTAGTGGGGGCCCCTTCCTGTGCCAACTGTGGGTGTTGCAACCGGTAACGGCTTCAGGGATCGCAGGTGGGGCCGCTCGGGCTGAGGGGAGACCCAGGGGAGGGAGGGTGTAGGGGGCTGAGGCCTGTGTCTCTGTTTCTCTCCCCGCCCTCTTTCTGTCTCCCTCTCTGTCTCTGTCTCTCTGTCTCGCTCTGTCTCTGTCTCCCTATATCTGTCTCTTTGTCTCTGTGTTCGTGTCTCTCTGTGTCTGTCTCTTCATCTCTGTCTCTCTTTTTTTAATCTATCTCTCTCAGTCTCTCTGGTTCTGTCCCTCTTTTTCCGTCTCTCTCTGCGTCTCTGTCTCTGTCTCTCCATCTCTCTTGTTCTCTCTCTCTTTCTCTCCTCTCCTTTCTTTTTCTTTCTTTCTTTCTTTCTTTGTTGTTATTGAGATGCAGTCTCACTCTTGCTGCCCAGGCTGGAGTGCAATGGCATGACCTCGGCTCACTACAACCTCTGCCTCCGGGGTTCAAGCAATTCTCCTGCCTCAGGCTCCTAAGTAGCTGGGATTACAGGCATGTGCCCGGCTAATTTTTGTATTTTTAGTAGAGACAGCGTTTCACCATGTTGACCAGGCTGGTCTCGAACTCCTGGCCTCCAATGATCCGCCCGCCTCAGCCTCCAAAGTGCTGGGATGACAGGCGTGAGCCGCTGGGCCCGGCCTCCTTTCCTCTCCTCTTTATAAAAGGAAAACCTTCTCTCCCTGAGTGATGGGAAGATGCTGACTCGCCCGTGAGGCTCAGCCTCGCCCCGGTTGTGTTTTGTGTGTTTTGTGCTGACTGTTGACCTTCCCATGTCCTTGGGGACCCGACACCCGGCCGCCTTCCACACCCCCCAGGCCCATCCACCCACCTGTTCCCTGATGCCCCTCGCGGGATTTGTAAGCCAAGCCCAGACATTTCACAATCTGTACTGAGAATTCCCCAAATTTAAAAACCTTCCCAAGACACCAGTGAGTGGGGCGGGGTGGCGGGGTGGTGAGAAGAAACAGAACCGCTGGGTTTAGCCTGAGCACACCTGGGTCTGCCGGGAGGCTGCATGCGGCCGGGCCTGGACAGGGCTGCAGGGTGGGGGCTGTGAGCGGGTCGTGGACAGGGCTGTGAGGCTGGGGGGCTGCAGGCAGAGCCTGGACAGGGCTGCAGGGTTGGGGGCCTGTGGGCGGAGCCTGGACAGGGCTGCAGGGTTGGGGGGCTGAGGGCGGAGCCTGGACAGGGCTGCAGGGTTTGGGGGCTGAGGGTGGAGCCTGGACAGGGCTGCAGGGTGGGCGCCTGTGGGCGGAGCCTGGACAGGGCTGCAGGTTTGGGGGGCTGAGGGCGGAGCCTGGACAGGGCTGCAGGGTGGGGGCCTGTGGGCGGAGCCTGGACAGGGCTGCTGGGTTGGGGGTGGGTCCACGGATGGGACCCCGTTCTATGTCCCTGAAATCTGAGGCCGCCCACAGTCATGCACAGCTCCGCACTGAGGGCCCTCGAGCTGGGCTGACCCCTGCCGGGGAACCTGAGACCAGCACCCGTGGGCCCAGGACAGGGGAGCAAGAGGATCTGGGGGGAGGAGGGCGGAACCGCCCGTAGCAGGAAAAGAATCCCACACCAGCAGGGGGACCTTCATGACTAGACGTGGCCCCAAGCCGGGGACACCCGAAGCCCTTGAACCTCAATCCTGCCTTGGGCCTCAGTTTCCCCATCTGAACAATGATCAGGCAGTGGCTTCGCCTCTCAAGCTCAAGCAGGGCCCCCACCAGCTGGCCTCCTGAGCCACTGGCCCCCCTCTCTAGGCCTCAGCTTCCCCCTCTGTAAAGAGGACCTGTTGGCCGGGCGCGGTGGCTCACGCCTGTAATCCCAGCACTTTGGGAGGCCAAGGCGGGTGGATCACGAGGTCAGGAGATAGAGACCATCCTGGCTAACACGGTGAAACCCCGTCTCTACTAAAAATACAAAACATTAGCAGGCGTGGTGGTGGCGCCTGTAGCCCCAGCTCCTCAGGAGGCTGAGGCAGGAGAGTGGCGTGAACCTGGGAGGCGGAGGTTGCAGTGAGCTGAGATTGCACCACTGCGCTCCAGCCTGGGCAACAGAGACAGACTCCGTCTCAAAAAAAAACAAAAAACAAAAAACGGAGGACCTGTTATACCCACAAAAGAAAGAAAAGCAGGAGTTTCCAACACAAACCTGCACACGAGTGTCCACAGCACTGACAGTCACAGCTGCTGGAAGTGGAGAGGCTCAGACGTCCATCCACGGGGGCGTCCATCAGCCCAGCGTGGCCCTCCACGCACTGGAACATGACGCGGCCGTGAAAAGGAGCCAGGCTCTGACCCAGGCCACAGCACGGATCCGCCGTGAGGATGTCACGCTCTGTGAGAGACGCCAGACACGAAACACCACACAGTGTGTGATCCCATTGCTATGAACCGTCCAGGACAGGCCCATCCACAGAGACAGGAAGAGGACGCCTGGGTGCCGCGGACTGGGGAGGGGACAGGGAGTGACGGCTGAGGGGGACACGGATTCCTTTGGGGGTGATGGAATATTCTGGAACTCAACAGAGGTCGTGACCACACAACATTGTGAGTGTACCGAAGACCATTGAATTGCATGCTTCGTTTTATTTTGTTTTATTTTATTTTATTTTATTTTATTTTATTTTATTTTATTTTATTTTATGAGACAGAGTCTCACTCTATCCCCCAGGCCGGAGTGCAGTGGCTCAATCTTGGCTCATTGCAACCTCCACCTCCTGGGTTCAAGCGATTCTCCTGCCTCAGTCTCCCGAGTAGCTGGGATTACAGGCACGTGCCACCACGTCCGACTAATCTTTTTTATTTTTATTTTTTTTATTTTTTTTGAGACGGAGTCTTGCTCTGTCGTGGCCCAGGCTGGAGCGCAGTGGCCGGATCTCAGCTCACTGCAAGCTCCACCTCCCGGGTTTACGCCATTCTCCTGCCTCAGCCTCCTGGGTAACTGGGACTATAGGCGCCCGCCACCTCGCCCGGCTAGCTTTTTGTATTTTTTTTAGTAGAGACGGGGTTTCACCGTGTTAGCCAGGATGGTCTTGATCTTGACCTCGTGATCCGCCCGTCTCGGCCTCCCAAAGTGCTGGGTTTACAGGCTTGAGCCACCGCGCCCGGCCAATTTTTTGTATTTTTAGTACAGACAGGGTTTCACTATGTTGGCCAGGCTGGTCTCGATTTCCTGACCTCGTGATCCGGCCACCTCGGCCTCCTAAAGTGCTGGGATTACAGGTGTGAGCCACCGTGCCCGGCATTTTTAAAATTATTTTTGTAGAGATGTGGTTTCACTCTGTTGCCCAGGCTGGTCTCAAACTCCGGGGCTCCCACCTTGGCCTCCCAAAGTGCCGAGATAACAGGCGTGAGCCACTGCGCCCGCCTCTCCTGCGTTTTCCACGCCCAGCCATCAGATTCATATTTTACTCTGTATCACTTATATATACAATTATATTTATTATTTCGTATTCATGTTTTACTCGGTTTGTATTGGATCCAAGAGGCGAATGTTTCCCGTTCTCTCCTGTGGGTTTTCTTTTTTTTTTTTTTGAGACAGAGTCTCACTCTGTTGCCCAGGCTGGAGGGTAGTGGCGCCATCTCGGTTCCCTGCAAGCTCCGCCTCCCGGGTTCAAGTGATTCTCCTGCCTCAGCCCCCTGAGTAGCTGGGACTACAGGCACCTGCCATCATGCCTGGCTAATTTTTGTATTTTTGTAGAGACGGGGTTTCACCAGGTTGGCCAGGCTGGTCTTGAACTCCTGACCTCAAGTGATCCGCCCACCTCGGCCTCCCAAAGTGCCGGGATAACAGGCGTGAGCCACCGCGCCCGTCTCTCCTGCGTGTTCTGGCGTTGCCCACGGAGCTGTGTGATATGTTCTCCAGCAGGATGAGACGTGGGAAGAGGGAATACAGTCTCACAGATTCGAGTTCAAAGCTGTGTGACCTCAGGGCAGCCACCCAACCTCTCGGAACCTGGGCCTCCCCCAACACCCCACTGTCCGGTGGAGATAACACCAGCCCCTGCTTCCAGGGGATCCCTGAACATCTGCACAGGCAGCGTGCCTGGCGTGGGTGCCCCTGAGGTCAGTGAAGGTGCCGCTCACGCCTCCCCACAGCCCTCCCTGATGAACCGAAAGCAGAAGCAGAGGCGAGACTGGCTTCTTTATTACAGCCAGGGCCACGCCGGCCGGAGCGGGGGCAGGGGCGGGGCCGTGGGAGGTGGGTTCGGAGCGCGGGAGGCGCGGAGGGCAGGGCTGGGCTCTGTGGGAGGTCACAGGCCCCCCCTAGGCTGGCACTGGTCCCCCGTTGAGAACACCATCGATCCAGTCTCGGAAAACCGACACTTGGGTGAAGAAATCGGGGCCTCGGCCACAGGGCCCCAAGGAGAAGGAGGCCACGCCGTGTCCCAGGCCGTCGCAGATGAGGGGGGTGCCCCCGTCTCCCTGGGCAGGTGGCAGCTGTGTCAGGGCGTCCCTGGGCCCGGCTCCCGCGCCACCCCAGAACTGCAGAGCCCTCTTGCCGCTCCTGGAACCTACAAGTCCTGATCCAGCCCCAGGGCCTTTGCACAGCTGTTCTCTCTCTGCCCTGGTTAACTCCTAGTGGAATTTGGGACCAGCTGCTTTCTGAAGTTTCCTGGAACCTCCAGGCTGGGCCAGGTGCCCCTCCCGTGGCAGTCACACACCTGAGTCCCTCAATGACCGGCTCTACCGTGCCTGCTGGGTCCCCAACCCCCAGCACAGATGTTAACGTTTGATAGATACTGTTTCTCAGCCAGGCGCGGTGGCTCACGCCTGTAATCCCAACACTTTGGGAGGCCGAGGTGGGCGGATCATGAGGTCAGGAGTTCGAGACCAGCCTGACCAACATGGAGAAACCCCATCTCTACTAAAAATACAAAAATTAGCTGGGTGTGG
>NW_012110808.1:8434-11629 GCF_000951045.1 Mandrillus leucophaeus | reverse complement strand
AATGTTTCCCGTTCTCTCCTGTGGGTTTTCTTTTTTTTTTTTTTGAGACAGAGTCTCACTCTGTTGCCCAGGCTGGAGGGTAGTGGCGCCATCTCGGTTCCCTGCAAGCTCCGCCTCCCGGGTTCAAGTGATTCTCCTGCCTCAGCCCCCTGAGTAGCTGGGACTACAGGCACCTGCCATCATGCCTGGCTAATTTTTGTATTTTTGTAGAGACGGGGTTTCACCAGGTTGGCCAGGCTGGTCTTGAACTCCTGACCTCAAGTGATCCGCCCACCTCGGCCTCCCAAAGTGCCGGGATAACAGGCGTGAGCCACCGCGCCCGTCTCTCCTGCGTGTTCTGGCGTTGCCCACGGAGCTGTGTGATATGTTCTCCAGCAGGATGAGACGTGGGAAGAGGGAATACAGTCTCACAGATTCGAGTTCAAAGCTGTGTGACCTCAGGGCAGCCACCCAACCTCTCGGAACCTGGGCCTCCCCCAACACCCCACTGTCCGGTGGAGATAACACCAGCCCCTGCTTCCAGGGGATCCCTGAACATCTGCACAGGCAGCGTGCCTGGCGTGGGTGCCCCTGAGGTCAGTGAAGGTGCCGCTCACGCCTCCCCACAGCCCTCCCTGATGAACCGAAAGCAGAAGCAGAGGCGAGACTGGCTTCTTTATTACAGCCAGGGCCACGCCGGCCGGAGCGGGGGCAGGGGCGGGGCCGTGGGAGGTGGGTTCGGAGCGCGGGAGGCGCGGAGGGCAGGGCTGGGCTCTGTGGGAGGTCACAGGCCCCCCCTAGGCTGGCACTGGTCCCCCGTTGAGAACACCATCGATCCAGTCTCGGAAAACCGACACTTGGGTGAAGAAATCGGGGCCTCGGCCACAGGGCCCCAAGGAGAAGGAGGCCACGCCGTGTCCCAGGCCGTCGCAGATGAGGGGGGTGCCCCCGTCTCCCTGGGCAGGTGGCAGCTGTGTCAGGGCGTCCCTGGGCCCGGCTCCCGCGCCACCCCAGAACTGCAGAGCCCTCTTGCCGCTCCTGGAACCTACAAGTCCTGATCCAGCCCCAGGGCCTTTGCACAGCTGTTCTCTCTCTGCCCTGGTTAACTCCTAGTGGAATTTGGGACCAGCTGCTTTCTGAAGTTTCCTGGAACCTCCAGGCTGGGCCAGGTGCCCCTCCCGTGGCAGTCACACACCTGAGTCCCTCAATGACCGGCTCTACCGTGCCTGCTGGGTCCCCAACCCCCAGCACAGATGTTAACGTTTGATAGATACTGTTTCTCAGCCAGGCGCGGTGGCTCACGCCTGTAATCCCAACACTTTGGGAGGCCGAGACAGGTGGATCACAAGGTCAGGAGATCAAGACCATCCTGGCTAACACGGTGAAATCCCATCTCTACTAAAAAATACAAAAAAAACTAGCCGGGCGAGGTGGTGGGCGCCTGTAGTCCCAGCTACTCGGAAGGCTGAGGCAAGAGAATAGCGTAAACCCAGGAGGCAGAGCTTGCAGTGAGCTGAGATTCGGCCACTGCACCCCAGCCTGGGCGAGAGAGCGAGACTCTGTCTCAAAAAAAAAAAAGAGAGATACTTTTTCTCATACTGTTAACGTGCTCCATCCTGAGGCCCCCTCCTGTGCCGTCCTCAGCCTGAAATTGCTTTCTCCTGCCACGGAGAGCTCATTACCTCTCAAGACCCCTCCTCCCGCCACGGGGAGCACTTACATTGCAGATGCCGGCCCGGCGGGCGAGCACACCGGTGCACACGTTATTGGGACGACACCGGTCCTCGGGGATCACGGTCACGTTGACGAACCTGGGAAAACGAGAGAGACGCCCCCCACTACGCCGGGTCCCCCAGCCGGCCACCTGGCATCTGGTACCGGCTTCCACAGTGGCGTTCTGCAGGGGCAGTGCCAGTATTGCCACGCTGCTGGTGAGGTTGGCCTCGCGGTCCAGCTGGGGAAGGAAACGGAGTCAGGGAAGGGTGGCCCTGGGAACTGGAGCCTCATGGGCCCCCTGGCAGCAGAAGTGTCAGGGACATGAATTGTAATCTGTAAGTGGTTTACATTTAATTCCCGGCAGGTGCCGGGCGCAGTGGCTCGTGCCTGTATTAGCACGTTGGGAGACCAAGGTGGGAGGATCCCTTGAGGCCAGGAGTTTGAGACCAGCCTGGCCAACGAGGTGAAACCCCCTCTCTACTTTTAAAATTTTTTTTATATTATTTTTGAGATCATTTTATCATTTTCTCAAAGAAAAAATCAAAAATGAAAAACATTCACTTGGTTCTGTTACAACGAAAGCATCTCAAAACGGCGTCAGTTTCCACCAACAGGAGGCTCCGTACGTGCACTGTGGTACATCTGTGTGTTTTGCTGTTTTTCTTTTTTTTCTTCCTTTTTTTTTTCTTTAAGTTTTTTTTTTTGAGACAGGGCCTGGCTCTGTCGCCCAGGCAGGAGTGCAATGGCACAATCCCAGCTCACTGCAGCCTCAACCTCCCGGGTTCCAGTAATTCTCCTGCGTCAGCCTCCTGAGTAGCTGGGATTACAGGCGCGTGCCACCACGCCTGGCTAATTTTTGTATTTTTAGTAGAGACGGGGTTTCACCATGTTGGCCAGGCTGGTCTCAAACTCCTGACCTCATGATCCACCTGCCTCAGCCTCCCAAAATGCTGGGATTACAGGCGTGAGCCACCGCGCCCTTGTTTTTTCATAGAGACCGAGTTTGAACGTGTTTCCCTGGCTAATGTCGGCCTCCTGAGGTGCTGGGGCCACAGGCGTGAGCCCCACACCAGCCTCTCACCTGAAGCAGCACCAGGTCGTTCAGGTTCTGCTGGGGGTCATAGCGGTTCTCGCTCATGCTGCTGATGGAAAATGTCTGGCGGGACCGCCTCTCCCGCCGCCTCAGGTCATAGGCGCCCAGCACCACGGCGACAGTCCCAGGGTTCCTGAGAGCAGTGGAGGAAAGGGCAGAGGGAGGACACCAGGCTGGGGCCTAGGCACGGGGCAAACCGGCTTGCAAATTAGGGGGGATCCAGCCTGCAGACTGAATTCCTTCACCCTGAAAACTCCCCTCCTTTTACAGAAGCGGAGCCGAGACCCTCCAGGGCCCCCTCCCCATCCTGAGCCCCTTCCCTTCTCTGGGCCTCCTCCATCTGACCCCCTTCCCTTCTCTGGGCCTCCTCCATCTGACCCCCTTCCCTTCTCTGGGCCTCCTCCATC
>NW_012110808.1:5582-8092 GCF_000951045.1 Mandrillus leucophaeus | reverse complement strand
TCTGGGCCTCCTCCATCTGACCCCCTTCCCTTCTCTGGGCCTCCTCCATCTGACCCCCTTCCCTTCTCTGGGCCTCCTCCATCTGACCCCCTTCCCTTCTCTGAGCCTCCTCCATCTGAGCCCCTTCCCTTCTCTGAGCCTCCTCCATCTGAGCCCCTTCCCTTCTCTGAGCCTCCTCCATCTGACGCCCTTCCCTTCTCTGAGCCTCCTCCATCTGACCCCCTTCCCTTCTCTGGGCTTCCTCCATCTGAGCCCCTTCCCTTCTCTGGGCCTTCTCCATCTGACGCCCTTCCCTTCTCTGGACCTCCTCCATCTGACCCTCTTCCCTTCTCTGGGCCTCCTCCATCTGAGCCCCTTCCCTTCTCTGGGCCTCCTCCATCTGATGTATAAGAGACAGCCCTTCCCTTCTCTGGGCCTCCTCCATCTGAGCCCCTTCCCTTCTCTGGGCCTCCTCCATCTGACGCCCTTCCCTTCTCTGGCCCTCCTCCATCTGAGCCCCTTCCCTTCTCTGGGCCTCCTCCATCTGACCCTCTTCCCTTCTCTGGGCCTCCTCCGAGTCCCCCAATATTCTTGGGTCCCTCCTCAACTCATTCCCCATTTCCCTCTCCAAGCCCCCTCCTTTTCCTGAGCCCCTCCTTTTACAACCCCCTCCCCTCCTCACCTACCAAGCACCCCCACTGAATCCCCTAAGCCCCCCAAGCCCCTTCTCTGAGCCCCAGTGCCCCCCAGGTCCCCTCCCCAGGCCCGCCTCACTGGTTTCGGAAGCAGCTGGCCGCGCTCATCACGAAGCGGGGATGGATCAGGGCACCCCCACAGAAGTGCCTCCCTTGATTCTGGATGGAGGCCAGGAATGGGAACTGGCGGGGTCTCGCCTTCCGGCCGCCCACGATGTCCGCGAGGGGGCTGGAGCCTGGGTCGGGGGAGGCAGCTCTGAGATCCCAGAGAACCCACCCAGTGGCCGGGAGGGCGTGTGAAGCTCCAGCCCCAGCTCCATCCACACAGTGGGGCTACAGAAGGACCCACCCTCCCCCATCGTCCCACTCCATAAAAGGACAGGTGGGCCCTGAGTCCCACACACCCTCCGTCCGCACGCCTTTCCCGGAACTGTCCAGGCCGGGATGGCTGTGTGACCCAGGCCAAGCCGCTTGCCTTCTCTGTGCCTTGAGTCTGAGCTCTGCCCCGGCAGCCGGGCCCCCAGCACAGACTGGGGACCACTTGGCACACACAGGCACTCACCGGCCCTCGAGGACACCAGAAGACCAGCCAGCAGGGCCAGGACTGTCAGCCGGGTCATGGCGGAGCAGCTCTGTGGCTAAGGCGGTGGCCGCCCTTATACACGGGCCTCGGCAGTTGGGGGCGTTCCCGCCCAGGCCCAGGGACAGCCCCACTTGGGAAGTTGCCCAAGGCCTCCACCGCCAACTGCTCCCCGGGCCAGCCTGGGCTCCCCCGACATCCCGCGCTCACCCTCAGTTTCCCCTTCTAGAAGATGGCCGCACCCTCAGGGGCAGATGAGGGTGACAGGAACCAGTGGATCCCGGGGCCCAGCACACGGCGGGAATGCAGTGGCACCCAGCAGACACCAGCCACGCTGCCAGCTCAGAGTCCCGGTCTCCCCATCCCAAGCCACTGGGGCTCCACCACTGCCCACTGGGCCTGGCACCAGGCCTGCGTTGAGTCCTGCAGGTCTGCATGGGTGATTATCATTATTATTATTATTATTATTTTGAGATGGAGTTCCCCTCTTGTCGCCCAGGCTGAGTGCAATGGCGTGATCTCAGCTCACTGCAACCTCTGCCTCCCAGGTTCAAGTGATTCTCCTGTCTCAGCCTCCCAAGTAGCCAAGATTACAGGCGCCTGCCACCACACCTGGCTAATTTATTGTATTTTTAGTAGAGATGGGGTTTCACTATATTGAAACATGGCTTTCTCCATGTTGGTCAGGCTGGTCTCAAACTCCCGATCTCAGGTGATCCACCTGCCTCAGCCTCCCAAAATGCTGGGATTACAGGTGTGAGCCACTGTGCCTGGCTGGGTGATTTTTTTTTTAACCTTTTCAACAGCTTTATTGAGATGTAATTGTCAAACCAGGCACGATGGCTCCTGCCTGTAATCCCAGCACTTTGGGAGGCCGAGGCAGGCAGATCACCTGAGGTTGGGAGTTTGAGACCAGCCTGGCCAACATGGTGAAAGCCCATCTCTACTAAAAATTTAAAAATTAGCCAAGTGTGGTGGTGCACGCCTGTAATCCCAGCTACTTGGGAGGCTGAGGCAGGAGAATCGTTTGAACCTGGGAGGCAGAGGTTGCAATAAACTGAGATCTCGCCTTTGCCCTCCAGCCTGGGTGACAGAATGAAACTTCATCTCAAAAAAAAAAAAAAAAAAAAAAAAAAAGATATCATTCACCTACGACAAAATTCACCCATTTAAAGTGTGCCATTCGGGGATTTTGAGCATCTTCATGGATCTGTGCCGTTATCACCACAGTCAGTTTTAGGATATTTTCATCACCC
>NW_012110808.1:4263-4636 GCF_000951045.1 Mandrillus leucophaeus | reverse complement strand
TAATTTTATGTAAATTTCATCTCCTTTTTTTTGTTTTTTTTAGAGTCAAATTCTCGCTGTCGCCCAGGCTGGAGGGCAGTGGCACGATCTTGGCTCACTGCAGCCTCAATCTCCTGGGTTCAAGTGATCCTCCTGCCTCAGCCTCCCGAGTAGCTGGGACCACAGGCGTCCACCATCACACCCGGCTAATTTTTGTCTATTTTGCAGAGCTGGGATCTCACTATGTTGCCCAGGGTGGAGTGCAGTGGCAGGATCTCAGCTCGCTGCAGCCTCCGATTCCCGGGTTCCAGCAATCCTCCCGCCTCAGCCTCCCGAGTAGCTGGGACCACAGGCACCCGCCACCATGCCTGGCTAATTTTTGTATTTTTTTTTG
>NW_012110808.1:2687-4213 GCF_000951045.1 Mandrillus leucophaeus | reverse complement strand
AGGCTGAGGCAGGAGAATGGCGTGAACCCGGGAGGCGGAGCTTGCAGTGAGCCGAGATCTGGCCACTGCACTCCAGCCTGGGTGACAGAGCAAGATGACGTCTCAAAAAAAATAAAATAAAATAAAAATAAAAATAAAAAATAAAAACAAATAAAAAACTATATAAAAATAAAGACGAAATGTCCAGAACAAGCAAATCTGCAGAGGCGGGAAGTGGATCTGTGGTTGCCAGGGGCTGGGGGAGGGGAGGGGAGGGGAGTGATGGCTGACGGAGACGGGGCTTCCTTCTTTGGGGTGATGGAATGTTCTGGGACTGGACGGCGGTGATGGTTGCACAACTCAGTGAATGCACCAAAAACCACTTAACTGTACCGTTCAAAGTGGATAATTTTATGTAAATTTCATCTCCTTTTTTTTGTTTTTTTTAGAGTCAAATTCTCGCTGTCGCCCAGGCTGGAGGGCAGTGGCACGATCTTGGCTCACTGCAGCCTCAATCTCCTGGGTTCAAGTGATCCTCCTGCCTCAGCCTCCCGAGTAGCTGGGACCACAGGCGTCCACCATCACACCCGGCTAATTTTTGTCTATTTTGCAGAGCTGGGATCTCACTATGTTGCCCAGGGTGGAGTGCAGTGGCAGGATCTCAGCTCGCTGCAGCCTCCGATTCCCGGGTTCCAGCAATCCTCCCGCCTCAGCCTCCCGAGTAGCTGGGACCACAGGCACCCGCCACCATGCCTGGCTAATTTTTGTATTTTTTTTTGCAGAGGTGGAGTCTGACTATGTTGCCCAGGCTGGTTTGGAACTCCTGACCTCAAGCAATCCACCCGCCTCGGCCTCGGAAAGTGCTGGGAGCACAGGTGTGAGCTACTGCATCCAAACTTACCTCCATTTTCTACCACGGGGCTCACTTCCAAGGTGAAACTGAGGTCTGGGGCTTACCGTGTCCCCCACACCCTTGGGGACACCAGTTTGTGTCTGGGCCTGTGGGGCCCCTTTGAGGGTAGTTTACCCCTCCAAGGGGCGCATACGGGGAGAATCCAGGGAGGCGGGGCCAGTGTGCCTTGAGGTCTGCTGCCCACCCCAGGGTAGGGTCCCAGGGCTCAAATCCGGTCTCCACTGAGCCTCACAGCCCAGCTACCTCACAGGGTCCACGGCACAGCCCTCAGACCCCTGCCTCCATCCAGGCCAGCTCTCCCTCTTCGCCCACCCCAGATCCCACCTGTCCATCTTCCCGACTGAGGCCCCAGCCTCCATCCACCCTGTCCTGGCCAAACACGGGCCTCAGCTCTCCCGTGGGCCAGGCCCCATTTCCTCTCACCGGGAGCCCGAAGCTCTGTCCTTCCCAGTCCTGTGACCTCAGGGTGAGCCCGTCTGCACGTCAGTGTGCCCTGCAACAGGGACAGACCCTGCCTTCTAGACAAAGCAGTGCCTAGCATGGAGTGGGTTCTTATTTCTAAAAGTTTTTGAGGCCAGGTATGGTGGCTCACGCCTGTAATCCCAGTGCCTTGGGAGGCTGAGGTGGGAGGATC
>NW_012110808.1:653-1847 GCF_000951045.1 Mandrillus leucophaeus | reverse complement strand
CCTCCCGAGTAGCTGGGACTACAACCCCTGCCACCACGCCCGGCTAATTTTTTTTTGTATTTTTAGTAGAGACGGGGTTTCGCCGTGTTAGCCAGGATGGTCTCGATCTCCTGACCTCATGATCCACCCGCCTCGGCCTCCCAAGGTGCTGGGATTACAGGCGTGAGCCACCGCACCCGGCTAATAATTTTTAAATAAAATTTTTGAGCAGCATCTGGTATGCTTAACCCCTCCGGCCTGCTCTGAACTTTGCCATGGCTCCCTATTGCCCCACACTCAAGCCCAGGCCCCTCAGCCAAGCCATGTGCCCTCCATGGCCAGGCCTGCCCCTTTTCCACTACTGGCGATCCTAGGGTGAGAAGATTCTGAGACTCCCCCAGATCCTCTGTTGGACCCCCAAGCCGTCAGGTGGGTTCCCCTGCACACCCTCCCACTCCTGACCCCGAAGCCTCCCGAAAAGTAATTGCATTTTTCCTCCTCCCCGCCGGAGAGCTGTTTGTGGCCACCTTGCAACACCCAGATTCCCAACGGTCACCCTGGCCCCACCCCTCACAGGCCGCGGCAGGCAACGTCCGTCCCCCTTCTCCAGGGCCACTGGGGAGAAACGGGATCACATCGAATGGGACCCACCTGTGACCATCTGCTCACAGGGCCTCCCCGAGCCCCTCTGCAGGAACCCCGGGGGCCAAAGACCCCTCCCCAGGCAGTCCGTGCAGTCCTGTCCCAGGAAGCGGGGCCACCTCTGAGTCCGTCCAAAGGTAGCAGCACCGTTGGGTTCCCATCCTATTCCCATCACCATTTAACTGTTCCCGCATTTATGGTGGGCGACCCTGTTCCCAGGGGGCAGCAGTGCCTGTTATGAGCAAACTAAGGCATCCGGCAGGGCTCCAACCCTCTGGAAGTCACTTTTTTATTTTTTTATTTTTCAGACAGAGTCTCCTCTGTCGCCCAGGCTGGAGTGCAATGGCGCCATCCGGGTTCACTGCAACCTCGGCTTCCCAGGTTCAAGCAACTCTCCTGCGTCAGCCTCTCATGTAGCTGGGATCACAGGCGCCCGTCACAATGTCCGGCTAATTTTTTTTTTTTTTTTTTTTTTAGGCAGAGTCTGGCTCTGTCGCCCAGGCTGGAGTGCAGTGGCCGGATCTCTGCTCACTGCAAGCTCTGCCTCCCGGGTTTACGCCATTCTCCTGCCTC
>NW_012110808.1:0-603 GCF_000951045.1 Mandrillus leucophaeus | reverse complement strand
CTTGAGCCCAGTAGTTTGAGATCAGCCTTGTCAATATGGTGAGACCCTAACTCTATTAAAAAAAAAAAAAAAGAGGCTGGGCTCAGTGGCTCACCTGTCATCCCAGCACTTTGGGAGGCCGAGGCAGGCGGATCAGCTGAGGTCAGGAGATCAAGACCAGCCTGACCAGCATGGGGAGATCCTGTCTTTACTAAAAATACAAAAATTAGCCAGTCGTGGTGGCGAGCACCCATAATCCCAACTACTCAGGAGGCTGAGGAAGGAGAATCACTTGAACCCAGGAGGTGGAGGTTGCACTGAGCTGAAATTGCACCACTGCACGCCAGCCTGCGGAACAGAGCAACAGTCCATCTCAAAATAATAGTAATAATAATAATAATAATTTTTATTTATTTATTTATTTATTTATTAACTTTTTTGAGACGGAGTCTCGCTCTGTCCCCCAGGCTGGAGTGCAGTGGTGCGATCTCGGCTCACTGCAAGCTCCGCCTCCCAGGTTCACGCCATCCTCCTGCCTCAGCCTCCCGAGTAGCTGGGACTACAACCCCTGCCACCACGCCCGGCTAATTTTTTTTTGTATTTTTAGTAGAGACGGGGTTTCGC
>NW_012110807.1:2918213-2923368 GCF_000951045.1 Mandrillus leucophaeus | reverse complement strand
GGTCAGGCTGGTCTTGAACCCCTGACCTCAGATGATCCGCCCGCCTCAGCCTCCCAAAGTACTGGGATTACAGGCATGAGCCACCACACCTGGTCAGTTGTATTATTATTACCTTATTATTATTATTTTTTTGAGACAGAGTCTTGCTCTGTCGCCCAGGCTGGAGTGCAGTGGCCTGATCTCGGCTCACTGCAAGCTCTGCCTCCTAGGTTCACGCCATTCTCCTGCCTCAGCCTGCCAAGTAGCTGGGACTACAGGTGCCTGCCACTGTGCCTGGCTAATTTTTTGTATTTTTTTAGTAGAGACGGGGTTTCATCGGTGTTAGCCAGGATGGTCTCGATCTCCTGACCTTGTGATCCGTCCGCCTCAGCCTCCCAAAGTGCTGGGATTACACTGAGCCACTGAGCCCAGCCTTCTGCTTTTTTTGAGACAGAGTTTCACTCTGTCGCCCAGGCTGGAGTGCCGTAGTGCAATCTCGGCTCACTGCAACCTCTGCCTCCCAGGTTCAAGCGATTCTCCTGCCTCAGCCTCCTGAGTACCTGGGACTACAGGTGCCCACCACGCCCAGCTAATTTTCATATTTTTAGTAGAGACTAAGTTTCACCATGTTGGCCAGGCTGGTCTCGGAACTCCTGGCCTCAAGTGATCTGCCGCCTAAGCCTCCCAAAGTGCTGGGATTACAGGTGTGAGTCCTTAAGCCCGGCCATTATTATTCCTTTTTTACAGATGAGAAAATCAAGTCTTGGTGACATAAAATCAGGGGCCCAAGGCTACCAGGGAACCAGCCCTGTACCACTTTAGCATCCATGTTCTGAATCACAGTATAGTGAGGTTCCCAAGAAATTCCGTGTTTGCATCTTTGGGGTGTGCTTCTAGGCACTTGAAGTTCCGGCTCACTGTCTGTGCCGTAGTGGACAAGTTTGAGAAGCCCCCAGGGGGTCTGTAACCCTGTGGCGGTAGGAGGTTTCTGAATCCACCTCCCGCTTTGCCAGGCCCAGCTCTGATCCTGGGATGCTATCTCAGTCCTCTGATGTCCCCTTTCCACAGGGCAGCACAGACTATTTCTTGAGCAGTGGTGACAAGATTCGATTCTTCTTTGAGAAAGGCGTTTTTGACGAGAAAGGTTTGGAGCTGGGACCCTAGAGCTGGGCAGGAGCCGTGGTGAGGGTAGGCTGGACTCGGGGATCTGCTCCCAGGGATGGAAGAGTGCTGAGGCCAGCTGCCCATGGAAGGCTAGACACCAGTTCTCTGCCTTTATCTGTTCTTTGTGCCACAGGAAATTTCCTGGTCCCTCCGGAGAAATCCGTCAACAAAATTGGCCACGGTGAGCAGGGGCTTGGGGGTGCAGGAAAGAAGATGGGGGAACTGGCTGGGAGTGGTGGCTCACACTTGTAATCCTAACACATACTTTGAGAAGTTAAGGTGGGTGGATCACTTGAGGTCAGGCGTTCAAGACCAGCCTGGCCAACATAGAAAAAATTAGGTGACTGTAGTGGCGCACACCTGTAGTCCCAGCTACTCAGGAGGCTGAGGCAGGAGAATCGCTTGAACCGGGGAGGCGGATGTTGCAGTGAGCCAAGATCGTGCCATTGCACTCCAGCTTGACTGGGTGACAGAGACAGTGAGACCCTGTTCAAAAAAAAAAAAAAAGAATGGGGAAACTGAAGCCTGAAGAATTTAGGAGCCTTAATGAAAGCCCATAGTGGCTGGGCGTGGTGGCTCACGCCTGTAATCCCAGCACTTTGGGAGGCCAAGGTGGGCAGATAACCTGAGGTCGGGAGTTCAAAACCAGCCTGACCAACATGGAGAAACCCCATCTCTACTAAAAATACAAAATTAGCCGAACATGGTGGCACATGCCTCTAATCCCAGCTACTCGGGAGGCTGAGGCGGGAAAATAGCTTGAACCCAGGAGGTGGAGGTTGCAGTGAGCCGATATCGCACCATTGCACTCTAGCCTGGGCAACAAGAGTAAAACTCTGTCTCAAAAAAAAAAAAAGAAAAAAATAAAGCCCATAGTAAGTTAGTGGTCGGGTGAATGGCATTTGTGGCTGCAGGCTCCCCTCTGGTCTTCAGCCCCTCTGCTAATCATGACACTGCTGCCACAGCACTGGGGATAGGGGGTCACCTGATTCCCCCCAACAGATGGGCATGTGCAGGCTCTTCCACTGTCTACTGCCTGGCCTGGGGGAGCTCCTGGGTCCAGTGCTCCCTGGAGCCACCCTAAGGGGCATCTGACCTGCTGACAGGGTCCCTATTCTGACACCCCAAAGTCAAGTAAGAAAACCCTCATTTTCTTTCTTTAGGATCATACATTACAATTTGTGTTGTAGAATGCTTATTTATTTTGTAAAATAAAATTGAGATGAGGTCTCGTTATGTTGCCTAGGCTAGTCGAGGCTCAAGTGGTCCTCCTGCCTTGGCCTCCCAAAATGCTGGGATTATAGGCATAAGCTACTGTACTTGGCCTGGAAAGCTTATTGTTAAACCTGAAGTTATATCATGGTAGGCTTGTAGACAAGTTGTGGTAAAATACATGTAAGATTTACCATACCATGATAACCCCTTTAAAGTACGTAACTCGGTCGGGCACGGTGGCTGACGTCTGTAATCCCAGCACTTTGGGAGGCCAAGGCAGGGGGATCGCAAGGTCAGGAGTTTGAGACCAGCCTGGCCAATATAGTGAAACCCCATCTCTACTAAAAATACAATAATTAGCTGGGAATGGTGGCGCACGCCTGTAGTCCCAGCTGCTTAGGAGGCAGAGGCAGGAGAATTGCTTGAATCCAGGAGGTGAGGGTTGCCGTGAGCTGAGATTGTACCACTGCACTCCAACCTGGGTGACAGAGCGAGACTCCATCTCAAAAAAAAAAAAAAAAAAAAGTACGTAGCTCAGTGGCATTAAATGCATTCAATCGTATGTTTATGACAATGAGGGACTATCCCATGCCAGGCCCTGGGCTGTCCCTGCACATTCATTAGCCCATTGAGTCCCACAGCAGCCCTGCCTCCCAGGTGCTTCTAATCCTCATTTGACAGAAGAGGAAACTGAGGCTCGCAGGAGAGAAATGGTTACCCGAGGTCACACAGAGCAAATGGTGGCACCGAGATTGCTGCACGTGATTGGCGCCAAGGAGCCCTTAGTCATCTGTGAGGGGTGGGCATTTGGGGCTGGACTGAGCTTCCCAGATGGCCAGAAGGTCAAGAATAAGGGCATGGGTGGCATAGGGCCTGGGTGGGGAAAGGCTCCTATGGAGCCCATTACTCGGTTGTAAACAGGCAGAAGGGTTAATGCATACAAAACAGGTGAGAATGTCAAAGTGCGCCTGAGTGTGGGTGCTCAGAGCTGGGTGTGGAGGGACACATGGGCCTGAGATGGCGCTGACAGCCTCCTTCTGTCCCGCAGCTCTGCACGCCCACGACCCTGTCTTCAAGAGCATCACGCACTCCCCCAAGGTGCAGGTGAGCAGAGGTAGGGGTGAGGGCCAGGAGGCTGGGCCATGTGTGGCAAGCTGGCAGCATGACCTTTGCCCCCCTCCAGACCTTGGCCAGAAGTCTGGGCCTCCAGATGCCCGTGGTGGTGCAGAGCATGTACATCTTTAAGGTGAGCTCCTTGTCCTGGCCTCAGTTTACCATCTGTAAAATGGGCAGACTGCTCATACCAAGCCCTTCTGTACAATGGGCCAAAAGTTGCTGGAATTATTATGTTGGTGGGAGAACATGGAAAATTGGTCTCCTCTGGCTAAAGCACCTGGAACTTAGTTGATGCTGTTAAAATTTGGTGGTAGGGGCTGGGCGTGGTGGCTCATGCTTGTAATCCCAGCACTTTGGGAGGCTGAAGTGGGCAGATCACTTGAAGTCAGGAGTTCGAGATTAGCCTGGCCAACATGGAGAAACCCCATCTCTACTAAAAATACAAAAATTAGCCAGGCATGGTGGCACACACCTGTAGTCCCAGCTACTTGGGAGGCTGAGGCAGGAGAATTGCTTGAACCCAGGAGGTGGAGGTTACAGTGAGTGGAGATCACGCCAATGCACTCCAGCCTGGGTGACAGAGCAAGGCTCCATCTCAAAAAAAAAAAAAAAAATTTGGCCAGGCGTGGTGGCTCACGCCTGTAATCCCAGCTCTCAGGCAGGCAGAGGTGGGAGGATAGCTTGAGCCCAGGAGTTCGAGATCTGCCTGGGCAATATAGCGAGACCCCGTTCTCCACAAAAAGGAAGAAAAAAAAAAAGACAAAAAAAAATTTGGTGGTAGGAGGGAGGGTCATCCCCAGGCCTCCCTCGACCTCCCTCCTCCCTTCTTTGGCAATTGAAATGCTGTGTTCCCAGCTTTCAAGGCTCAGCTCAGTGCCACCACCTTTAAGAAGCCTTCCAGAACACCTGAGAAAAGAAGGACCCGTCTGACTCTGGGGCTGGAAGGCTCAACTGCTGGCCTGCGTCCTAGCCTCTCCCTCCAGTCCTTGCCCCGCTCTGCTTTGTGATCTTGTTAGGCATGTGTGTGCTTGCACATGCTAGGAGCTCGTTGGGCAGGGGGGATTTTCTCTTTGCATCCCTCCTGGGGCTGGCACACGGTAGCTGCTCAGTAGCTGGGTGTTGAGGTGGCATCCTGAGAGGAAAATGCCTGTGGCCAGGGCAGCAGCATCCTGCGACTCTCAGAGCAAGCCCAGCTCCTCTCTGCTCTCCTCTGTCCTCACCAGGCTTTTCCTCTCTCTTGCAGCAACCTCACTTTGGCGGTGAAGGTGAGCTGAGAGCTGTGGGCCCCTGAAAAGGCCATGGGTGGAATATCTAAGACCGCGGTGGTTCTCAGATCTTTAGAAGGAGGGAAAGCCTTGCTCCTGTCTGCTGTAGGAGCCTGGGCTGGAGAGGAGGAGCCGCCTTCCATTCCTTCCTCTGAAAGCGGATTGGGAGGGAAACCTTGTGTCTTTGGCATAGTGGGTCCTGAACCTGCCACCAACCCCAGCTAGTTAAAAATACAGATTTCCGGCCGGGCGCAGTGGCTCAAGCCTGTAATCCCAGCACTTTGGGAGGCCGAGACGGGCGGATCATGAGGTCAGGAGATCGAGATCATCCTGGCTAACCCGGTGAAACCCCATCTCTACTAAAAAAAATACAAAAAACTAGCCGGGCGAGGTGGCGGGTGCCTGTAGTCCCAGCT
>NW_012110807.1:2914049-2917538 GCF_000951045.1 Mandrillus leucophaeus | reverse complement strand
TAGTAGAGACGGGGTTCCACCATGTTGGCCAGGCTGGTCTCGAACTCCTGACCTCAGGTGATCCACCTGCCTCAGCCTCCCAAAGTGCTAGGATTACAGGGATGAGCCACCATGCCCAGCCCTGGAATCTGTGTTTCTAACAAGTTTCCTGGAGGAGGACTCCAGGAAAATTGCTGATCTAGTTCCACGCCCTACCCCATGCAGTCACCCTTTACAGCCTCCCTAGTAGGTGATTATCCACTTCTGTTCAAATACCTCTGGTGACAGGGAGTTCACCCCCTCTCAGGAAGCCCTTTCCTTCCTTGCATGAGCCCACGTTGGCCTCCTTGTGACCACCCCCTTCTTCCACCATTCAGCCTGTATGCAGTTCCCCAAAGGGATGACCATCCCCACCCTTAGCCTTCTCTGCCTGAGTCCAGCTCTCCCAGTACCTTCCACCGTTCCTCTCCCAAATGTTTCAAAGCCCCTTCCATTTCAAACCTCCTTTGGAGGTCTGTCTTAAAGTTTGGTGTTCAGAAAACATGCAGTTGCCCGGGAAGGAAGGAGGTGAGACAGGAGCCTGTTTATTCTGTTGTTGAGGAGCACGTTCCTTTGTTCAGTGGTTCCGCATCCTAACTGTGCCCCAGCATCGTTGGGGGAGGTTTTTAAAAACGTGGATGCTGGCCAGGAGCGGTGGTTCACGCCTGTAATCCCAGCACTTTGGGAGGCTGAGGGGGGGAAGATCACCCAAGGTCAGGAGTTCAAGACCAGCCTGGCCAACATGGTGAAACCCCATCTCTACTAAAAATACGAAAATTAGCCAGGCGTGGTGGTGCATGCCTGTAATCCCAGCTACTCGGGAGGCTGAGGCAGGAGAATCGCTTGAATCCTGGAGGTGGAGGTTGCAGTGAGCCAAGATCACGCCGCTGCACTCCAGCCTGGGCGACAGAGCCAGACTCCATCTCAAAAAAAATAATAATAATAAAGAAATGTGGATGCCTGATCATAACATCTCCCCGCTTTGCAGCCAACTTCCTAATCTTTTTTTTTTTTTGAGAGGGAGTCTCGCTCTGTCACCCAGACTGGAGTGTAGTGGCACAATCTCGGCTCACTGCAAGTTCTGCCTCCCGAGTTCAAGCAATTCTCTTGTCCCAGCCTCCCAAGTAGCTGGGATTATAGGTGCCCGCCACCACACCTGGCTAATTTTTGTATTTTTAGTAGAGACAGGGTTTCACCATGTTGGCCAGGCTGGTCTTAAATTGCTGACCTCAGGTGATCCAACCGCCTCGGCCTCCCAAAGTGCTGAGATTATAGGTGTAGGCCAACGCGCTAAGCTCCAGCTTCCCAAACTTATGCCACTGGGTGAACCATCTGGTGGCTGGGGGCCACTTGTCCCTGGTTAAGAAGGGTGGCTTGAGTTATCTCACTGGAATTAAACAATAGCGCTACTTTATATCAAGCAGTTACATGGTTGGGCCCTAAGTACTTTTCATACATCATCTCATAGAATCCTCCAGCACCCTGTGAGGTAGGTTGTTGTTGGAGCCACTTTACAGTTTAGGAAGTTGAAGCTTTGAGAGGTGAAATCGCTTTGCCTTAGAGTCCTGGGCCAGGAAGTGATGAGATTCTGACCAATCGTGGGAAGGCTGGCCCTGAAGAGCACCCAGAGGACTGAGGAGGGGGTAATGAGGCCAAGGTGAGGTGGGACCAGGCAAAAGGATGGGCTTCTCACTCCCCGTGGGCCTGCTGTAGTCTCCCCTCATCAGGACGCCTCCTTCCTGTACACGGAGCCCCTGGGCCGGGTGCTGGGCGTATGGATCGCAGTGGAGGACGCCACGCTGGAGAACGGCTGTCTCTGGTTCATCCCTGGCTCCCACACCAGTGAGGAACCCTGTCTCTTCTGCCCACTTGGGACTCCCCACCCCCTAGGGAGAGGGACCCCGAGAAAGAAGGAGTTTAAGGCTCTCTATCTTGGCCTGCAGGTGGTGTGTCAAGAAGGATGGTCCGGGCCCCTGTTGGCTCAGTGCCTGGCACCAGCTTCCTCGGGTCAGAGCCAGCCCGGGATAACAGCCTCTTTGTGCCCACCCCAGTGCAGAGAGGTAGGCAGATGCAGAGGGCAGAGAGGCAGGGGGCTGAGTCCATCAGTCTGTGACTACCCGACATCCAAGAGGTTGCCCTCGGGGTCATCTGAGGGCAGTGAAGTCACAGAAAGAGGAGGGCTGGATGGGGGCTGGGAAGTCAGGAAGCCGCATGTTTTCCTGCAAGCTGACCCAGATCACGCTAGAATCCACACTCGGCTACTTATAGGCTGTTCCTCTGGGCGAATGACTGACTCCCTGAGCCTGAATGTCCCCAAACGTGAAGTGGGAAGTCAGTGAGATGATAAATACGTGGACACAGAGTCTGCCTAGTGCATGGCCACTGCTCAACCAATGTCGGCTGTTGGGCGGGTCCTTTCTCTTATGAAAAGGGAAAACCAATGTGTAACTCAGCATCACCGGAGAGGTCCCAGTGGACTGGCACAGTGCAGAGGGCTTCTGCCTGATCCTGCAAAGACCTCGGGAGGGCAGGCCCTTCCTAAGGCTTGCCAAGGCCACAGTCCACAGCAGAGGGGACTCGAACCCAGAGGAACTCGCATCTCAGCAGCTTAGCTTCCGACCCTGTGGGAGGCTGCAGGTGCCTGAGCTTTCAGGGAAGGGAATGGGGATGGATGGGGACCACAAAACCGCTGGAGGGAGGAGGGCCCGTGTCCCTTCCTGCCCTGGGGAGGGGGGATGTGGCGCTGGTGGGTTCCTGACCTGCTTGTGTCTCTGCCAGGGGCCCTGGTCCTCATCCATGGAGAAGTGGTGCACAAGAGCAAGCAGAACCTCTCTGACCACTCGCGCCAGGCCTATACTTTCCACCTCATGGAGGCCTCTGGTACCACCTGGAGCCCAGACAACTGGTAGGTGACAGGGAGGGTGTGTGCGCCCGACAGTCCCCTGGAGGCTGGGAGCAGTGACCCTGCACCTCAAGGTTATCTCCTCTATCTTCTGCAGGCTCCAGCCAACAGCTGAACTGCCCTTTCCCCCACTGTACACCTAAAGGCTTTCACAGGGCAGGAGCCCTGGCCCCTCCCGGGTGAAGCTGTGGGCTGCAAACAGCAGCGTCTTGCTCAGCCTCTTGGTTGCAACAGGGAGGTCTTGTCTCCCCTCCTGGGCTTTCCTCCTGCCCTGTGGGCAGCAGCCTGGGCTGGGTCAGGAGCTTCCCTAAGATCTTCATCTGTCTGCCTCCCTACTGCCCCAACATAGCCTTGAGGAGGCTTCTCAGCCATCAAAGGGTTCTGGCTCCTTCTCACTTTCCTCTCCTCTCAGATGGAACTCTGGTTATTATGGTGTTAGTTATTGAATAAAAATGACTTCAGAATGCAGCTTCCTGACTGAGCCTTCTTTCCCAAGCAGCATTGCTTTCCAGACAAGAAAACTGCTTTCCAGGCCGGGTGCAGTGGCTCACGCCTGTAATCCCAGCACT
>NW_012110807.1:2908784-2912824 GCF_000951045.1 Mandrillus leucophaeus | reverse complement strand
GGATTACAGGTGTGAGCCACCGTGCCTGGCCAGGCCTCAGCATTTAAGAAAAAACTTGAAGATTTCACATAACTATCCAGGTTCCTAAGCTTCCTTGAATGAGCATGCAATTGACAACATGGGGCCTATACTCTAGCATAGTGGCTTCTGGCTGGAGCTCCCTTAGAGGCTCAGTGTGGTCCCCTGTTGTCGTTCACTGCGTTCATTTGAGTTTGTGACCCTGATGTAGCCTATCCCCCAACTATATACATAGAAAACCCAAGGCCCAGAGGGTAGAGCCCTTTCCCAAGGCCACCCTGGGAGTCCCTGGGGCAAAGCTGGTGCTCTTTTACCAACATATTGCTGCCTCTTTTTGCAAATAATAGAAGGGAGCCTGAGAGAAGGGAAGCGTCTCTGTTGAGTCCCAAAGGAATGTCTCAATACTCTCCTCTGAGGGAAAGGACATGGCAGTGATTCTCAAGCAGAAGCTTCGGCTCCCTGGAGCTCTGCTCCTGGCTTCTGGCCTTGGTGGACCAAAGCTCTCACCTCCTCTGACGTCCTCCCTAAGCTGGGGGAGAAAGGGAGAACCTTGTCCAGTCTCAGGAATCTTGCTGTGCTATCTTCCTAGTGACGGAAAATGTTTATGCATTCACTATCTGTGTAGTGTACACTTCCGGGAGGGACACAGTGCAGATGGACTCCCAAATCTACTGATTTCCTGCTCCTCGTCAGCCCCCTGTGCTAGCCTTGGGGGATGGGGTGGGGAACGAGGCAGTCCCAGAGCCTGTCCCCCCAGAGAGCAAGGCTGGAGCGTGGGCCTCTCATAGAGTCATTTTACCTCTCAGGAAACTCCCCCAGCCTCTGTGGATCTTTCCTACCTTGGGAAGAAACACACACAGGTTTGGACGTGACTAGAATGTGGAAGGGTCTTTTTTTTTTTTTTTTTGAGACGGAGTCTCTGCCGCCCGGGCTGGAGTGCAGTGGCCGGATCTCAGCTCACTGCAAGCTCCGCCTCCCGGGTTCACGCCATTCTCCTGCCTCAGCCTCCCGAGTAGTTGGGACTACAGGCGCCCGCCACCTCGCCCGGCTAGTTTTTTGTATTTTTTAGTAGAGGTAGGGTTTCACCGTGTTAGCCAGGATGGTCTCGATCTCCTGACCTCGTGATCCGCCCGCCTCAGCCTCCCAAAGTGCTGGGATTACAGGCTTGAGCCACCGCGCCCGGCCCTGACTGCTTTTCAAGGGTGGGCTCTAGGCTGGACCCTCACAACACCCCTCGAGGTGTGGGCTGTCACTACTCCCATCTGCAAGATAATTGAGGTTCAGCCTGACTAAATGGCCCAGCCATCCAAGGTCACAAAGTTAATAAGAAGCTGTGCAGCCAAGGATTCTGACCAGATTAGTTTGACCCAGAGACTAAAGTGTTAACCATTATGCTTTACTCCCTCCAGCATCCACTCTGGCCTCCTCTGAGGCTGCAGGGTGAAAGAGGGGGCGCTCTACGGCACACTCAGGTTCTTTGAGTTGCTGGATTATCCCTTAAGACTCTTTTCATTTTAAATATCAGCAAGGCTGGGACAGTGGCTCACACCTGTAGTCCCAGCACTTTGGGAGGCCGAGGCAGGCGGACCACCTGAGGTCGGGAGTTCGAGACCAGCCTGACCAACATGGAGAAACCCTGTCTCTACTAAAAATACAAAATTAGCGCGTGGTGGCACATGCCTACAATCCCAGCTACTAGGGAGGCTGAGGCAGGAGAATCGCTTGAACCTGGGAGGCAGAGGTTGCGGTGAGCCAAGATCGCACCACTGCACTCCAACCTGGGCAACAAGCGCAAAACTGTCTCAAAAAATAAAAATAAAAATAAAAAATAAGTATCAGCAAAACTAGAACTAGGAGAGCTTTGATTTTTATTTTAAATCTGAATCAACTGAAAAATCAAATCTGCTTTTCACACCGTGGCTCTTCACGCCCAAGTAGCTGTCTGCTGTGGGGACTGTTCGCCCTCCCCATGTCTGTTTCCTCTGTCACTGCTGCTGCACTGTAACAGCTAGGCCATCAGCAATATCAGGAGGTAGAGAGGCAGAAGGAGATTGTCTATCTGTGTAGTGTATGCTTCCAGGAGGGACACAGTGCTGATGGACCCCAAAATCCAAGCGTAACTGTAGTTTAGGTCCACTCCACTGTCAAAGATTAAGATCAGAGCTACGGAAATGATCTGCGCAAATATAGATGTCATGGTCCCCTCAAAAGTCTTTTTGGTTCCAGGCCAGCGGATCTCCCCCATGGTGCTACCAAAGATGGAGGCCACAGTATCACCCACACCCACAGCCAGGACACCAGCATAGGGGACGAGGGCCCTGGCTCCCCCCAGGCTACCCTTCTGTGTGCAGGGTCTGGGGATCAGCCAGATGGGAAGAGACATGCCCAGGAGCAGGTAGATGTGTGTCAGAATGAGTGGTCCACTGTCTCGTTCATCCAGAAAAAGGGACAGGAGGCTCCGTAGAGTGTGACCCAAGGGCTTGATGCGGAAGTAGCGCACATACTCCAGGAAGATGAAGACCGCCAGACATACAGTGGCAGCTACATAGAGCAGTGGCCGGTCAAAGATGATACCTGGGATGTAGGTGGCTACCACAATGAGGTGGAAATACTTTCGGGCGATGGTGGGGGCCTGGTGCTTCTTGGACTCGGAAGATGACCGCTTGGCATTCTGGTACAGCACCACCAGGCAGGCCAAGGTGGCCAGCAGAGACCAATAGGCTAGGAGGTAGATACGGGTGTCTGTCTGGAAAAGGAACTGCAGAAGCCAGAGCAGGGGGTTCCTGCGGATGAGCCGGTGCAGCCAGGGTAGGACCACACCAAGGCTCAGCACACAGGTCATGAGGTGGAAGAAGATGGAGGAGGCCCAGGTGCCTGAGTCCATGAAGACAAAGAGAGTGCTGAAAAAGATGCCCATGAGTACCATCCCTACTACCACCACCAGCAGGAAGAAGTCCACTGGGTCCCCCTGACTTTCCACCAGTGTCAGAGAGCGCTTGATGAGCTGGTTGAGGACAAAGCTAATGCCACCCAGTACCAGCAGTGCCTCACCAGGGGTGAAGCAGCGGGGCAGCAGGTACAGCAGGATCATGTTGAGATAAACGAAGATCAGCAGGACTTCCAGGACTTCGATCACCTCCCCCACGCTCAGCGAGTGCTTCATGATATAAATGATAACACCTCCAGCCAAGCCCAAGATGACACAAGTGTTGGTTGGCACTGGGCGAGTGATACCGAGCGCCAACACTGATGAGAAGAGGGCCACTGCCATGCCAGTGGCTGCCACCACAATGCCAAAACGCTCAAAGAACGGGTTCCCAGCAGCCTGGCACCGTTCCTTCATGACTAGTCCAAGTAAAGGCATGACCATGGAGGCGGGCAGTAGGCCACTGTTTGCGGACATTCGGAACTGGAAGACGGCGCTTCCCTGCTGTAGCAGCCGGTCCCACTTGTATTGGACGTAGAAGGCCTGCACTGCGAGGGCCACGGCGCACCACGAGTATCGGTCCCATACAGTTGCATGGATGCTCAGCACCACTGCAAACACTACTGCCGCCTCTGCCAGCACCGATCCACTCAGCGGAGCGCCAGGCCCCGGGGCCGGCGATGGGCACTCTCGGGTCATGTCTCTAGACCTGGGGCTTCACAGAGGCCGGGGTGACTACGGACGTCCTAGACTTCGGGCCCCTCAGCCCCGCCAAGCAGAGGGAGGCACTTTCACCCGGCCAGCAACCTTCTCCCTCCGTTCTCCAACAGCGAGCAGGGAACTCCACCGCAGGTCACTCTCTGCGGCCTGGGAGCTGGCGCCCGGCCACCCCCCACAGCCTCCAACCTACGGCGTAGACGTCGCCACTCTGCAGCCTTCCTCTAAGTTACAGCCGCCCCCGCTGCCGGCTCCTCACCTCTTTGGGCCTCGCCATCTTGGCACTGCCCCGCGGCAACGTCACGTGATGAAATCCCCGCCCACGCTCCCGGTCCGGGGGCGAGCGGTCACGTGGGCATGGCGTCTGGGGGCGGGGTTA
>NW_012110807.1:2906192-2908734 GCF_000951045.1 Mandrillus leucophaeus | reverse complement strand
CCTCCCGAGTAGCTGGGACTACAAGCACGCACTACCATGCCTAGCTAATTTTTGTGTTTTTAGTAGAGACGGGGTTTCACCTTGTTGGCCAGGATGGTCTCGATCTCTTGACCTCGTGATCCGCCTACCTCGGCCTCCCAAAGTGCTGGGATTACAGGCGTGAGCTACCACGTCCAGCCATAGCTTGCATTCTTTTTGCAAAATGTTTAGCATAGTTTAGGATCTTTTCATCCCTTCTCTCTCTGCAGATAGGCTTTCTAAGCAGTGTTTGATTATTACAGATTACTATTCTCAGTGATGGTTTAGAATCTGACAAAATAAAATCTCTGTACCTTTAATAACTTTTTTTTTTTTTAAGTAATAACTATTTATTGAGAGAATGTCTCTTTTTGTTTGTTTGTTGGAGATAGACACATCGTCACCCAGGCTGGAGTGCAGTAGTGTGATCTTGGCTTATTGCAACCTCTGCCTCCTGTGTTCAAGCGATTTTTGTGTATCAGCCTCCTGAGTATCTGGGAGTACAGGAACCTGCTACCATGCCCGACTAATTTTTGTATTTTTAGTAGAGATGAGGTTTTTGTTTAGTAGAGATGGGGCCATGTTGGCCACACTGGTCTCAAACTCCTGACCTCAGGTGATCCACCCAACTTAGCCTCCCAAACTGCTGGGATTACAGGCATGAGCCACCGTGCCTGGCCAGGTTAAAATCTTATGTTTTAGTTTCCTAATTTATATTTTGAACATTAAATTTCTAACAGTATTTTTAAATTTTATTATTATTATTTTTTTGAAGCGGAGTCTTGCTCTGTTGCCCAGGCTGGAGTGCAGTGGCGCGATCTCGGCTCACTGCAAGCTCCACCTCCTGGGTTCATGCCATTCTCCTGTCTCAGCCTCCCAAGTAGCTGGGGATACAGGCATCCGCCACAACGCCTGGCCAATTTTTTGTATTTTTAGTAGAGACGGTTTAACCGTGTTAGCCAGGATGGTCTCTATCTCCTGACCTCATGATCCGCCCGCCTCGGCCTCCCAAAGTACCATGATTACAGGCATGAGTTACTGCGCCCGCCCGTAACAATATTATTGTATAAAAGATTACTTTCCAAAAATTTAACAAATCATTTTGTATATTGAGATGTTTTGCTTATAGAGAGTAGACAAAATGGCTCTGAGGCAGTGTACAAGTTTGTATGATCAAAAAGAGCAAAATTATGTCTGTTCTTTCATTTTACAGAAGCAGTAGAGAACTGTGGACTATTCTGCTTGGAAGGTCAGCTCTGAGAGAGCTGGTAAGTGGCGGTGTTCTTGAGTGGGTTCTCTGGGTTCTTCGTGTAGCTTTTGTTGCAAAAAAAAAAAAAAACCCTTTTTTTTTTTTTTAATGTAGGAAGTAAACACTTATTTATTTATTTATTTAGAGACGGAGTTTCGCTCTTGTTGCCCAGGCTGGAGTGCAGTGGCGTGAACTCGGTTCACCGCAACCTCCGCCTCCCAGGTTCAAGCGATTCTCCTGACTCAGCCTCCTGAGTAGCTAGTGTTACAGGCATGCACCACCACACCTGACTAATTTTGTATTTTTGGTAGGGATGTGGTTTCTGCATTTTGGTCAGGCTGGTCTCAAACTCCTGACCTCAGGTGATCTGCCCTCTTTGACCTCCCAAATTACTGTGATTATAGGTGTGAGCTACTGTGCCTGGCCTATTTATTTATTTTGAGGTAGAGTTTCACTCTTGTTACCCAGGCTGGAGTGTAATAGCATGATCTCAGCTCACTGCAACCTCCGCCTCCCAGGTTCAAGCGATTCTCCTTCCTCAGCCTCCCGAGTAGCTGAGATTACAGGTGCACGCCACCACGCCTGGCTAAGTTTTGTATTTTTAGTGGAGACAGGGTTTCACCATTGTTGGCCAGGCTGGTCTTGAACTCCTGACCTCAGGTGATCCACCCGCCTTGGCATCTCAAAGTCCTGGGATTACAGGCGTGAGCTACTGCACCTGGCCACTTTTTTTTTTCTTTTTTTTTTTGAGACAGGAATCTTGCTCCCAGGCTGGAGTGTAGTAGCTCGATCTTGGCTCACTTCAACCTTTGCCATCTGGGTTCAAGTGATTCTCCTGCCTCAGCCTCCCGAGTAGCTGGGATTAGAGGTGTCCGCCACCATGCCCTGCTGATGTTTTTTTTTTTTTAGTAGAGACAGGGTTTTGCCATGTTGGCCAGGTCGTTCTCGAACTTCTGACCTCAGGTGATCTGCCTCCCTCAGCATTCCAAAGTGCTGGGGTTACAGGCATGAGCCACCACACCCAGCTACGTTTTTTGTTGTTGTTGTTGTTGAGACGGAGTCTGGTTCTCGCCAGGTTGGAGTGCAGTGGCACGATCTCGGCTCATTGCAACCTGTGTCTCCTGGGTTCAAATGATTCCCTGCCTTAGCCTCTTAAGGAGCTGGGGATTACAGGTGCATGCCACCACGCCCGGCTAATTTTTGTATTTTTAGTAGAGATGGGGTTTCACCATGTTGGCCAGGCTGGTCTTGAACTCCTGACCTCAGGTGATCTGC
>NW_012110807.1:2901051-2905457 GCF_000951045.1 Mandrillus leucophaeus | reverse complement strand
GTGAGGTGCGGAGCGGGTCGAGTGGACCGGGGTGGCTGTGAGGCGCAGGGTCAAAGCCGAGCGGAAGAGGGGCGGGAATTGGAGGCGGGATGTGGCGACGGTGGCAGGGCCAACCCCGGCTGGGTGGACGGGCACTGAGACAGGAGGCGGTTACGTCCAAACGGTCCCTGCGCGCGGGGATCTGAAGTCTTCTTCAGGAGGGGGGCCGGCTCTTCACCCCTTCGCTCCGCTGTTGGCCTCCCATCTCCTCATCCAGGGCACTTTGCCTTCCTCTCCTCTCAGCTCCGGCGCGTCCCTTGGCGCCCCACCCGCGCTTCCTTGTCCGGCCGTGACGCTCCCTCGAGCCACGGGGAGCTTTGCGGTCGCCTCGGGTACCCCCCCACCCACGTCCCTGCTGCAGGCTCCCAGTGTCCTGCCCCGGCGTCGAGTGCGCCCTGCTGGCTCCCCAACCTCTCCCGCGGTCTGTTCTTGTTAGGATTTTGTTTCGCGTCGAGCGGAGCGGCGCTTGCGGTTTCTGCCCTCTCCACGCCTCGAATCGTTCTTTTCTTGCATTGAATCAGTCGGCGAGCATGTCCAAATCCTCCAAGAGGTTTAAGGGACTGAACTAGGCTTTAGGGACAAGAAGATGAAATATTACATACGAAAGCTACAATTCTCACAAAGTGCTTTCTAGCGTCAGACCCTGATGGAGCGCTTCCCATGAGTTACCTCATTCAATTCTCGCAACTCCGAGAGGCGCCTTGTATTTCACGGATGACTCAGAAGTCCGGCTCAGAGCTAGCCAAGTGATAAAGAGAGGATTCAGGCTGAAGTCTGCGTGCCTCCCGTGCTATAACCAGACCACCACGCCTCCCTGCGTTTTCCACATTGCAGCTCGAAGGTCTTTGGTCTTCCCACCACCCTCCCTCCTTAAAATTAAAACATCCCTGCCTCTTATCCTTCCCTGTGCCAGCAGTGTTTTCCCCACTTTTTTTTTTTTTTTTTTTTTTGATGGAGTCTCACTGTGTCGCCCAGGCTGGAGTCCAGTGGCGCCATCTCGGCTCACTGCAACCTCTGCCTCCCGGGTTCAAGCGATTCTCCTGCCTCAGCCTCCCCAGTAGATAAGACTACAGGTGCGCACCACCACACCCGGCTAATTTTTGTGTTTTAAGTGGAGACAGGGTTTCACCATTTTGGCCAGGCTGGTCTGGAACTCCTGACCTCAAGTGATCTGTCAGCTTCAGCCTCTTTAACTGCTGGATTACAGGCATGAGCCACCATGCCTGGCCTGAATACTGTCTTGTTATGAGAAAAATGATTAGTGATTCCAGTGTGCCATGTGGAAGTTGGTGGCTATTCATTGAGCAGAATCGAAGTTGCTTTTAAAGCATTAACCATTAGGAAAGAGATGTATAAATTTTAGGTGTGTTTAAACCTCTTTTGATGAGAAAATCCTAAAAGACTAGTTATTTGAGACAGAGTCTCACTGTTGTTGCCCAGGCTGAAGTGCACTGGCCCGATTTTCACTCACTGCAACCTCTGCCTGCTGGGTTCAAAGGATTCTCCTGCCTCAGTCTCCCGAGTAGCTGGGATTACAGGCGCCCGCTACCACGCGCAACTAATTTCTTGTATTTTTAATAGAGACAGGGTTTCACCATGTTGGCCAGGCTGGTCTCCAACTCATGACCTCAGGTGATCCGCTGGCCTCGGCCTCCCAAAGTGCTGGGATTACAGGCTGACAATTTTAAAACAGAGCTAGTGCTTTGTGTTACAGTGTTTTTTTGTTTTTTGTTTTTTGTTTTTTTTGGAGAAGGGGTCTTGTTCTGTCACGCAGGCTGGAGTGCAGTGGCAGGATCTTGGCTCACTGCAACCTCTGCCTCCCTGGCCCAACTGATTCTCCCACCTCAGCCTCCAAAGTAGCTAGGGCTACAGGCACATGCCACCATGCCTGGCTAATTTTTGTATTTTTTGTAGAGACAAGATCTCACTGTGTTGCCCATGCTAATCTCGAACTCCTAGGCTCAGGTGATCCTCCTTGATCACCCCTGATTATGACTCACTGCAGCCTTGCCCTCCAGGGCTCAGTGGCGCCTCCTACATCATCAGCCCTCCCAGGAGCTGGGAACATAGGTGCACACCACCACACTAGCTAATTTTTTTTTTTTTTTTTGAGACAGATTCTTTGTCACCCAGGCTGGAGTGCAGTGGCTCGATCTCAGCTCACTGCAACCTCCACCTCCTGGGTGCAAGTGATTATTGTGCCTCAGTCTCCCAATAGCTGGGACTACAGGCATCTGCCACCATGCCTGGCTAATTTTTGTATTTTTAGTAGAGATGGGGTTTCACCATCTGGTCTGTCCAGGCTGGTCTCGAACTCTTGACCTCAAGTGATCCGCCCGCTTCAGCCTCCCAAAGTGCTGGAATTACAGGTGTGAGCCATTGTGCCCGGCCCACACTAGCTAATTTTCTATTTTTTTTTTTTGTAGAGACAGGGATTCGCCATGTTGCCCAGGCTGCTCAAATTCCAGGGCTCAAGTACTCCTTCCACCTTGGCCTTCCAAAGTGCTGGGATTACAGGTGTGAGCCACTGTTCCCGGCTTATTTTTTCGTTTTACCTTGTAGTTAACATAGTTTGCATTCTTTTTTGTTTGTTTGTTTGTTTTTGAGAAGGAGTCTCGCTTTGTCGCCAGACTGGAATGCAGTGATGTGATCTCGGCTCACTGCAACCTTTGCTTCTGGGTTCAAGCGATTATCCTGCCTCAGCCTCCCGAGTAGCTGGGACTACAAGCACGCACTACCATGCCTAGCTAATTTTTGTGTTTTTAGTAGAGACGGGGTTTCACCTTGTTGGCCAGGATGGTCTCGATCTCTTGACCTCGTGATCCGCCTACCTCGGCCTCCCAAAGTGCTGGGATTACAGGCGTGAGCTACCACGTCCAGCCATAGCTTGCATTCTTTTTGCAAAATGTTTAGCATAGTTTAGGATCTTTTCATCCCTTCTCTCTCTGCAGATAGGCTTTCTAAGCAGTGTTTGATTATTACAGATTACTATTCTCAGTGATGGTTTAGAATCTGACAAAATAAAATCTCTGTACCTTTAATAACTTTTTTTTTTTTTAAGTAATAACTATTTATTGAGAGAATGTCTTTTTTTGTTTGTTTGTTGGAGATAGACACATCGTCACCCAGGCTGGAGTGCAGTAGTGTGATCTTGGCTTATTGCAACCTCTGCCTCCTGTGTTCAAGCGATTTTTGTGTATCAGCCTCCTGAGTATCTGGGAGTACAGGAACCTGCTACCATGCCCGACTAATTTTTGTATTTTTAGTAGAGATGAGGTTTTTGTTTAGTAGAGATGGGGCCATGTTGGCCACACTGGTCTCAAACTCCTGACCTCAGGTGATCCACCCAACTTAGCCTCCCAAACTGCTGGGATTACAGGCATGAGCCACCGTGCCTGGCCAGGTTAAAATCTTATGTTTTAGTTTCCTAATTTATATTTTGAACATTAAATTTCTAACAGTATTTTTAAATTTTATTATTATTATTTTTTTGAAGCGGAGTCTTGCTCTGTTGCCCAGGCTGGAGTGCAGTGGCGCGATCTCGGCTCACTGCAAGCTCCACCTCCTGGGTTCATGCCATTCTCCTGTCTCAGCCTCCCAAGTAGCTGGGGATACAGGCATCCGCCACAACGCCTGGCCAATTTTTTGTATTTTTAGTAGAGACGGTTTAACCGTGTTAGCCAGGATGGTCTCTATCTCCTGACCTCATGATCCGCCCGCCTCGGCCTCCCAAAGTACCATGATTACAGGCATGAGTTACTGCGCCCGCCCGTAACAATATTATTGTATAAAAGATTACTTTCCAAAAATTTAACAAATCATTTTGTATATTGAGATGTTTTGCTTATAGAGAGTAGACAAAATGGCTCTGAGGCAGTGTACAAGTTTGTATGATCAAAAAGAGCAAAATTATGTCTGTTCTTTCATTTTACAGAAGCAGTAGAGAACTGTGGACTATTCTGCTTGGAAGGTCAGCTCTGAGAGAGCTGGTAAGTGGCGGTGTTCTTGAGTGGGTTCTCTGGGTTCTTCGTGTAGCTTTTGTTGCAAAAAAAAAAAAAAACCCTTTTTTTTTTTTTTAATGTAGGAAGTAAACACTTATTTATTTATTTATTTAGAGACGGAGTTTCGCTCTTGTTGCCCAGGCTGGAGTGCAGTGGCGTGAACTCGGTTCACCGCAACCTCCGCCTCCCAGGTTCAAGCGATTCTCCTGACTCAGCCTCCTGAGTAGCTAGTGTTACAGGCATGCACCACCACACCTGACTAATTTTGTATTTTTGGTAGGGATGTGGTTTCTGCATTTTGGTCAGGCTGGTCTCAAACTCCTGACCTCAGGTGATCTGCCCTCTTTGACCTCCCAAATTACTGTG
>NW_012110807.1:2895139-2897141 GCF_000951045.1 Mandrillus leucophaeus | reverse complement strand
GATCTCAGCTCACTGCAAGCTCCGCCTCCCGGGTTTACGCCATTCTCCTGCCTCAGCCTCCGGAGTAGCTGGGACTACAGGCGCCCGCCACATCGCCCGGCTAGTTTTTTGTATTTTTTCAGTAGAGACGGGGTTTCACCGGGTTAGCCAGGATGCTCTCCATCTCCTGACCTCGTGATCCGCCCGTCTCGGCCCCCCAAAGTGCTGGGATTACAGGCTTGAGGTTTCTAATATTTTTATTTTTATTTTTGAGACATGGTCTTACTCTGTCCACCAGGCTGGAGTGCAGTGACACAATCTTGGCTCACTGCAGCCTCCATCTCCAGGATCAAGTGATCCTCAGTCTCCTGAGCAACTGAGACCACAGAAATTAGCCACCACGCCCGGCAAATTTTTGTATTTTTTGTAGAGATGGGGTTTTACCTTGTTGCCTAGGCTAGTCTCGAACTCCTGGGCTCAAGGATCCACACACCTTGGCCTCCCAAAGTGGTGGTATTACAGATGTGAGCCACTGCACCTGGCCTGGTTTCTAGGTTATTTCCAAGTATATAATCAATAAAGGACAGTTCTTCATGTTGATTTTCGAGTGTTCTGACCCTGTGAAGATAAAGTGTTAAGATGACACTCATTTATTTTTGTTACTATTGTTAGCAGAATTAATGTTACTTATTTTAGAGCCTTGGCATTTTTTGAAATGTCTTCATTTGATAATTTTGCTTATAGGAATGTATCTTTAAAAAATTCCTGAAAAAGTTTTGAACATAAAACTTTACCACAGGCCAGGCGTGGTGGTTTATGCCTGTAATCCCAGCACTTTGGGAGGCCAAGGTGGGTGGATCACCTGAGATCAGGAGTTCAGGACCAGCCAGGCCAACATGGTGAAACCCCATCTCTACTGAAAACACAAAACGGAGCTGGGCGTGGTGGTGGGCACCTGAGTAGTGGGTAATCCCAGCTACTCAGGAGGCTGAGGCAGGAGAATCACTTGAACCTGGGAGGCAGAGGTTACAGTGAGCCAAGATCACGCTGCTGCACTCTATCCTGGGAAACAGAACGAGACTCTCTCTCAAAAAAAAAAAACTTCACCACAGTGACTAGGCGTGGGGGCTCATGCCTATAATCCCAGCACCTTGGCAGGCCAAGGTGGGAGAATTACTTGAGCCCAGGAGTTTGAGATCAGCCTGGGCAACATAGTGAGACCCGATTCATACAAAATATAAAAAACTTATGCCGGGTGCAGTGGTTCTTGCCTGTAATCCTAGCACTTTTGGGAGGCCAAGGCAGTTGGATCACGAAGTCAGATTGAGACTATCCTGGCTAATACGGTGAAACCCCGTCACTACTAAAAATACAAAAGATTATCCAGGTCTGGTGGCAGGCGCCTATAGTACCAGCTGCTTGGGAGGCTGAGGCAGGAGAATCATTTGAACCCAGGTGGCAGAGGTTGAAGTGAGCCAAGATCGAGCAACTGCACGCCAGCCTAGACAACAGAGCAAGACTCTGTCTCAAAACAAACAAACAAAAAAAATTGGGCCTGGTGGCATATGCTTGTATTAATAGTTTCAGCTACTCAGGAGGCTGTGGTGGAAAGATCGCTTAAGCTCAGGATATCAAGGCTGCAGTGAGCCATGATTGCATCACTGCACTCCAACCTGGGTGACAGAACCCTGTCTCAAAAAACAACAAAGAAAATTTCACCACAACATCATTTATATTATTAAATAATTGCAGTCAGCTTAAGTATATCAAACATTAGAGGGATGGTAAATGAATTATGATCTACCAACTTAATAAAGTATTATGCAGCAACTTGAAAGTATGTTTATCAAGACTTTCATAATAAGGTTAAGTCATTATGTTATAATGTTAAGCAAAGAAAAGAAGGTTACAGAATTCTGTATTCAAAATGATTTCAACTATGGGGAAAATGCATATTAAAAACACTCAAAAGAATGTGTAATACTTAGTGTGATTCTGAAATCTGATTTTTTTTTTTTTTTTT
>NW_012110807.1:2887117-2894254 GCF_000951045.1 Mandrillus leucophaeus | reverse complement strand
CTGGGTGTGGTGGCTGGCACCTGTAATTCCAGCTACTCGGGAGGCTGAGACTTGAGAATCACTTGAACCCGGGAGGCGGAGGTTGCAGTCAGCCAAATTCGTGCCACTGCACTCCAGCCTGGGTGATAGAGCAAGACTCTGTCTCAAAAAAAAAAAGAAAATTCTGCATTTGTATAATTGCCTTGTTCTTTTCCAGAGTCAGATTGAGGCAGAACTGAATAAACATTGGCGGCGATTGTTAGAGGGGCTTTCTTACTACAAACCTCCCAGGTATGGCAATTCCAGGCGTCTGGTTAAAGTAATTCCCTTAAGGAAGCTGGCATGGATGAAACCATCCTCCTGTATGCTTTGATGATTTTGTAGGGTTGTGTATACCAGAGATAATACAATTTCGTTTACCAGTGGAAAAGAGTAGGTTATATTTGTTTTTTTTGTTGGCTGAAAGAAAAGGAAATTCCTTCTAGAAATACAGTATTGTAGAATATAATTATGACCTATGTGTGGGGATGAGGATTTATTAAACATTCAACAAATTTTCTGATATTTATTCAGAGTCCACAGTGTCTGTGCGAGCACTAATTGGTGGGAGATAGCACGATGATGCTAACAACTGACACTTGTGTAGTGTTAACTATGTAACAATTATTACTGTAAACACCTGACTTATCAAAAGTTATTTAATCCCCACAACACCCCTTTGAGATAGTTACTACTTTTATTTTTTGGGTGAATATATAGATCTTTGTATTGGGTAGTGGAAAACACAGTAATAAAATATAGAGTAGTTACAAATAAAGAGAATATGGCTTGTAGGGCTGGGCCTATTTGATCTTGATTCCTAGTCCAGATCTCATTCTGTTATGCATTATAGTTGAAGTCAAGCTCATTTCCCTTCGACTTTTGTACTTATTTTGAATGTATTACATCTTTACCTTCCATTTTCATTCCCTTAGGTTAACGATGAACTTTTCCTTGTTATTCATCTGTTAACTCTTCCCTCATAATTACCTTGAAGTAAATCCCAGATACCTTGTTATTTTATCTGCAAATACTTGACTATATATCTAAAATACATGGACTTTTAAAAAAGATAATCACTATATTATCACATTTAGGTACTCTTATCATTGTTTCCATTTTACCAATGGGGAAACTGAGGCACAAAGCGGTTAAGTAACTTGCCATGGTACAACTAGTAAGTGGTAGAACCAGGATTCGAACCTGGTGGTCTCATTCCAGTGTCTGTTTTTTTTTTTTTTTTTTTGAGAAGGAGTTTTGCCCTTATCGCTCAGGCTGGAGTGCAGTGTCACAATCTCAGCTCACTGCAACCTCCACCACCCAGGTTCAAGTGATTCTCTTGCCTCAGCCTCCTGAATAGCTGGGATTACAGGTGCCCACCACCACACGCAGCTAATTTTTTTCTATTTTTAGTAGAGATGGGGTGTCACTATGTTGGCCAGGCTGGTCTTGAACTCCTGACCTCAAGTGATCCTTCCACCTCAGCCTCCCAAAGTGCTGGGATTATAGGTGTGAGCCACCGCTCTCGGCCCCAGTGTCTGTTATTTTGTTGTTGTTGTTTTTGTTTTTGAGATGCAGTCTCCCTCTGTTATCCAGGCTGGAGTGCAGTGGCACGATCTCGGCTCACTGAAACCTCCACGTCATGGGTTTAAACAATTCTCCTGCCTCAGCCTCCTGAGTAGCTGGGATTACAGGCACCCGCCACCATGCCTGCTAATTTTCGTATTTTTAGTACAGACGGGGTTTCACCATGTTGGCCAGGCTGGCCTCGAACTCCTGATCTCAAGTGATCTGCCCGCCTCATCCTCCCAAAGTGCTGAGATTACAGGCGTGGGCTGCCATACCTAGCCTACTGTTTTCTTTACTATCTTTTTTCTGTTCCAGAATCCAACCTAGTTGTCAGATGCCTGTAGTCTCCTCTTAGCTGGACAGTGTCTTAGTCTTACCTTGATTTTCATGACCTTGAACAGGTTTGAGGACTGGTCAGTTATTTTGTAGGATGCCCCCAATTTGGGTTTGTCTGATGTTTTTCTTATTACTAGACTATTAGGGGTTGTGAGTTTTTGGGAAGAATACCCAGAGGTGAGGTGCGCTTCTTTTTTTTTGAGATGCAGTTTCGCTCTTGTTGCCCATGCTGGTGTGCAGTGGTGCGATTTCAGCTCATTGTAACCTCTGCCTCTTGGGTTCAAGAAGTTCTGTTTCAGCCTCCCTAGTAGCTGAGACTACAGGTGCACGTCACCTTGCCTGGATAATTTTTGTGTTTTTAGTAGAAACATGGTTTCACCATATTGGTCAGTCTGGTCTTGAACTTCTGACCTCAGGTGATCCGCCTGCCTCAGCCTCCCAAAGTACTGGGATTATAGGCGTGAGCCACCGCGCCTGGCTGAGCTACCCTTCTTACCACATCATAGCAGAGAGTACATGCTGTCCACATGAAATCACTGGTGATACTAATCTTGGCCACTCAGTTAAGGAGGCGTTAGACAAGTTTCTCCTCTGTAAAGTTACTTTTTTCTCTTTTCCTACTTTATTTTTTGAAAGTGAGTACTAAATATAGCCATGTCCAGGTAATTTTTTTCATTTTTGGTGGAGGTGGAGGTCTCACTTTATTGTCTAGGCTGGTCTCAAACTCCTGGCCTCAAGCTACCCTCCTGCCTCGACCTCCCAAAGTGCTGGGATTACAGGCATGAGCCATTGTGCTGGCCTCTCCCTACCCTATTTATTTATTCATTAGTTTATATCAGTATGGACTCAAATATATTTATTTTATTTATTTTATACTTTGTTTATACCTTGTTTCAGCTTTGGCCATTGGGCATTCTTTTAGGTTGGCCTCTCTCCTTTGGGCGTGTCCTTCGTTTTTTCTTTTTTTCTTTTCCTTTTTTTATTCTATTAAGTTATCTCCTACCAAAAGGACTTTGGTTTTTTAAACCCTTCTGTACTTTCTTTCACTATAAGATGCTTCAAGATTTTCTTGTATTTTCCTTGCCCTGGCTCTAGAATCAACCAATTCCCCAAGGAATGCTGTTATTAGATAATGGTATTGTAAAGCAGGATCAGGGTGCTGCATGTGCCTGCTGCTATTGGAGTGTTATAACTTCTAGGCTTTCTCAGTGGACAGAGCTATTACAGATAATATGTATGTATGCCACAGACCTGGTTTTAAATTTTAGCAACTGTTTATTAGCTGTGGGATTTTTGGTAAGTTATTTACCCTTTCTAACTGTTGGCAATTCCATTTGTAAAAGGAGAATAGTGATATTTGCCTTTCAGGGTAGTAGTAAGGATCAAAAATAATGTAACTTAATGTGTTTACAAATAACATTGTTATAACTGTAATGTAACCACTTTCGTTCGTTTGTTTGTTTGTTGTTACTTAAGCATAACCAGTTCTGTGTTATAAAGTCTGTGGAGGTGAATGTGTGTGTGTGTGTGTGTGTGTGTGTATTTTATAGGCATCTGAAGGGCAGAGAAAAGTCTGTAGTGAAAATATTTTAAAATATTTTTATTTTAAACTCAGTGGGCTATTGAGAATGAAGAAATGATTCACTGTTCTTTTCATAGCCCAAGTTCAGCTGAAAAAGTGAAAGCTAATAAAGATGTAGCGTCACCATTGAAGGAACTGGGTTTAAGAATCAGCAAGTTTTTGGTGAGTAAAAATTAGCACTCGCTCAGTTTATTACTTGCAGTGTGGATGTATATGGTTGTGTTGCTAGTGATAGTGAAAATTCAGTTTATTTTTGTTTTGGGAATTAAATTGAACATGTTGTGTTTTATAAATACCCAGGTTGTAACTCTTCTCCCTAAAAGTTACAAGTCAAAGTTGCCTGATCCATTTACTGCATATCATAGGTTTTTCTTCACCAGACATGTGGTGGTCTTTAAGGTGACTAAGTTTGTCATTTCAGAAACTCACATCGTGCCTACTGCTGTATTAGAGTGCTTGGTGAATAAGCATCGTTGTTTCTGGCATGTACATTTAATTGTAATAAAAATTGTATGTCAGTGACTGGCTCTTGTCTTCCATTAGAGTCAGAATTGTTATGTTGAATGAATCTTTGAGTAGCATTTTTGTTTATTCAAGTCCTGTGTTCATTGTAGAAGACAAATCTTTAAATGCTCTGCATCCTGTGTGCGACTTCTGAGCTGTAGTGGCTGTTCCTCACTTAAAATCTCTTGTGTTTCAGGGTCTTGATGAAGAACAGAGTGTGCAGTTACTCCAGTGTTACCTGCAAGAGGACTACAGGGGTACTCGGGACTCAGTAAAGGTTTGTGGTTTATGTCAGCTCCTTTCTGCTGCCTTTATCTGTTTTCCGTTAGTTTTAGATAATGAAGGGTTTTGGCACCAATTCTTTTATCAGTGGTAGGTGGTCAGGTACAGTCATCTTCAGGAAAGACCTACTAAAGGCTTTAAAAAAACATGACCTGGGTGCAATGGCTTGTGCCTGTACTCCCAGCTTCTTGGGAGGCTGAGGCAGGAGGATCACTTGAGCCCAGGAGTTTGAGGCTCAGTCAACTGTGATCGCACTGCTGCACTCTAGCCGGGGCAAAAGAGTGAGACCCCATCTCTTTAAAAAAATAAAGAATATGTATGCACATAAGCTGAGATCTGTCTTCATACTTGGAGGAGTGGAGAGGTCAAAGACTGACATGTTAATCATGGAATCTTGGGCTATTAGAGGTGATAAGGATTTGGTAGAATTTCTAGCCTGCCCAGTCCCTCATTTTGCGTAAGAGGACTGAGGCCAGAGGAGAAGGGAAGGGATTTGAGCACAGGTTTGGGTACATTTGAGTAGAAAATAAGGTGGAAAGTATATGTAGAAATAAATGTGCAATTATAATCTTGAAGGATGAAGTGAAGGTATGTATCTTATTACTTGAGTTTTGCCTAAAAGATGGCCTCTTAACTGCTCTGTTTTTCTTTTCAGACAGTACTGCAAGATGAGAGGCAGAGCCAGGCCTTAATCCTGAAGGTCAGTAGTAGTCACCATTTCTATTCTTTGATGTAAAATTGAGTGACAGCTTCTTGACCTCATTTTCCTGAGCATTGCTGGCTTTTGACTCTTCTGTTGGATAAGCATGGAGGTTTTTATGAAGAAGCATATTAACTCATTTGTGAAACGATGCTTTTGTTTGTTTGTTTGTTTGTTTGTTTGTTTGTTGTGTTTTTTGAGATGGAGTCTTGCTCTGTCGCCCAGGCTGGAGTGCAGTGGCGCGATCTCGGCTCACTGCAAGCTCTGCCTCCCGGGTTCACCTTCCCTGCCTCAGCCTCCCGAGGCTCCTGCCTCAGCCTCCCGAGTAGCTGGGACCACAGACGCCTGCCACCGCGCCCGGCTGATTTTTTGTAGTTTTTTAGTAGAGACGGGGTTTCACCATGGTCTTGATCTCCTGACCTCGTGATCAGTCCGCCTCGGCCTCCCAAAGGGCTGTGATTACAGGGGTGAGGCACTGTGCCCGGCCGAAACGATGCTTTTATCCACTGGATCCAGTAGAAAGGTTTCTCCCAAGGAGATTCTTCAGCTACTGGTGGTGAGAACAAGTTCATGGATATTTTTCCTCTAGGTCTAAGTCCAACAGGATTAATTTGTATTTCTTTATTCTTCAGTCCCTTTCCAGCAACCTTCTCACTTAGGATCTCGTGTTAAAGTGGAATTTGTGACTTCTGAAGAAGTTTCCTATTTTATATTTAGTGAGAACTAAGTACATTAGTTACAAGCAATTAGGACCTATATCAGTGGAATTTTTATATTTGTTTTTATGTGTTTGGCCTGCCAGTTGATAGCATTGTGTGCTACATGAATGCTCTGAGAAATCATGCTAGAAAACATTTTTGGAAACTTGTGTATATTATTAAACAATAATTCCTTTTATCCTGTATATCCTGGTTTATGAAAGTCTTTTGCTTTATTTTGGCCTAATTCAGTATGTTTGCATTTCTGTGATTCCTTATATAAATTTAACTTTTCCATCCACATCTTTAAGTGAAATTATCAATAAATTTAAACTTGAGTTTCCTGTGTGCAAAGGTGAGTAACTGATTTTGAATCTTTGGATTCCTCAGATTGCAGATTATTATTATGAAGAAAGAACCTGTATTCTTCGTTGTGTCTTACACCTTCTCACTTACTTCCAAGATGAAAGACACCCCTATAGGGTAAGCTTGTTTAGTCCTCTTGGTTCTCTTTACACTGTATCATCTTAATAATTTTGTTAATATTATTTGAATATTTACCTTTTATTCTAGGTATAATTTACTCTCTTGATTATTTTTAAAGGTTGAATATGCAGACTGTGTTGATAAATTGGAGAAGGAACTAGTTTCAAAATACAGACAGCAGTTTGAAGAGCTTTATAAAACTGAAGCACCAACTTGGGAGACACATGGAAATCTCATGGTATGTGGTTACTGTGCTCTCCTGTAACTCTTGTTTTTTAAGATGGAGTCTCACATTGTCACCCAGGCTGGAGTGTAGTGGTGCGATCTTGGCTCACTGCAACCTCCATCTCCTGAGTTTAAGCAGTTCTCCTACCTCAGCCACCCAAGTAGCTGGGATTACAGGCACCTGTCGCCATACCCAGCTAATTTTTGCATTTTTAGTAGAGATGGGGTTTCACCACCTTGGCTAGGCTGGTGTCGAACTCCTGACCTCAGGTGATCTGCCCACCTTAGCCTCCCAAAGTGCTGGGATTACAAGCGTGAGCCACCACACCTGGCCTGGAACTCTTAGGAGGATTGCACACCCTTGCTTATAGAACTGCAAGTTAAATTATTTATTCATTCATTTAAAACATACAGATTATCTTTTTTTTTTTTTTTTGGTGAGATGGAGTCTCCCTCTGTTGCTCAAGCTGGAGTGCAATGGCACAGTCTCAGCTCACTGCAACCTCTGTTTCCTGGGTTCTAGCGATTTTACTGCCCCAGCCTCCCAAGTAGCTGGGATTATAGGCACCTGCCACCATGCCCAGCTAATTTTTTGTATTTTTAGTAGAGATAAGAGATATGGTTTCACTATGTGGGCCAGGCTGGTCTTGAACTCCCGACCTCAGGTGATGTGCCTGCCTTGGCCTCCAAAAGTGTTGGGATTACAGGCGTGAGCCACTGTGCCTGACCTAGATTAT
>NW_012110807.1:2885414-2886910 GCF_000951045.1 Mandrillus leucophaeus | reverse complement strand
TTAGCCAGGATGGTCTCGATCTCCTGACCTCGTGATCCGCCCGTCTCGGCCTCCCAAAGTGCTGGGATTACAGGCTTGAGTCACCGCGCCCGGCCTACATTATCATTCTTGAGAAAAGTTTGAACATGTCATATAAATCAAAATATTGATGACATTAATTAATAGTACTTAATTCTGACTTTGACTTTTTTGCAATCCCATTACTTTCATTTCTTACCTAAGATTTGTTTAGTGGTTAATAGAATTCTGAACTTAATATTTCATCTTACTATTTTCTGCTCAGTGTGTAACACCAGTCTGATTATTTTATCCTAATTTCTAAACCAGTTTGCATCTATAGATTGTAGCATGACCTTGTTTGTTTTAAAAATAATACATTCTTATTAAAACACGTCAAAAACACAGCTACTTAAAAAATAGTTAATGGATGAAAAGGGTCCGTTCATACATATAACATTCCTGTCCTTGAAAAGTTTGCAGTCAGAAGCATGAAATTGCAATACAAGCCTAAAATTCCCAGGAATAAGTTTAGGACAATTTAAAATCTAAATGAAGAGAACTTTAAAAATGCTATAAAAGGTGTAAAAGAAGACATAACTGAGGCTGGTCACAGTGGCTGTAATCCTAGCACGGTGGGAGGCCAAGGCAGGCAGATTACTTTAGGTCAGGAGTTCGAGACAAGCCTGGCCAACATGGTAAAACACTGTTTCTACTAAAAATACAAAAATTGTCCGGGCACGGTGGCTCAGGCCTATAATCCCAGCACTTTGGGAGGCCAAGGTGGGCGGATCACTTGAGTCAGGAGTTCAGGACCAGCCTGGCCAACATGGTGAAACCCCATCTCTACTAAAAATACAAAAATTAGGCGAGTGTGGTGGCACCCACCTGTAGTCTCAGCTACTCGGGAGGCTGGAGAGGGAGGATCACTTGAGCCCAGGAGGCAGAGGTTACAGTGAACCAAGATTGCGCCACTGTACTCTAGCCAGGGTGACAGAGCAAGACTCCGTCTCAAAAAAAGGAAAAACCATAAAAAATAAAAATGCAAGCCTAGCCAATATGGTGAAACTTCGTCTCCAGTAAAAATACAAAAAAAATTAGCTGTGCATGGTGATGCATGCCTGTAATCCCAGCTACTCGGGAGGCTGAGGCAGGAGAATTTCCTGAACCCAGGAGGCAGAGGTTGCAGTGAGTTGAGTTTGCGCCACTGCACTCCATCGTAGGCAACAGAGCAAGACTCTGTCTCAGAAAAATAAAATTAAAATACAAAAGTTAGCTGGTCGTGGTGGCACGCACCTGTGCTCCCAGCTACTCAGGAGGCTGAGGCAGGAGAATTGCTTGAATCCGAGTGGTGGAGATTGCAGTGAGCCAAGATGACGCCATTGCACTCTGGCCTGTGCAACAGAGCAATCTCTGTCTCAAAAAAAAAAAAAAAGACATAACCAAAGGGAAAGACACACTATATATATATACATATATATATATATATATTTTTTTTT
>NW_012110807.1:2882338-2884666 GCF_000951045.1 Mandrillus leucophaeus | reverse complement strand
CCTCTACTTTCAAGCGATTCTCCTGCCTCAGCCTCCCGAGTAGCTGGGATTACAGGCATGCCACCATGCCTGGCTAGTTTTTTGTATTTTTAATAGAGACAGAGTTTCACCGTGTTAGCCAGGATGGTCTCACTCTCCTGACCTTGTGATCCACAGGCCTTGGCCTCCCGAAGTGCTGGGATTACTGGTGTGAGCCATCATACTTGGCCTCATTGTGGTTTTAATTTGTATTTCCCTGATGACTAGTGATGTTGAACATCTTTTCACGTGCTTATTATACCTTCTTCAGTCAAGTGTCTGTTGACATTTTTATCCCGTTGTTTTTCGTGGATGTTTGTCTTACCAAATTGTGAGAGTTCTTTATATGCAATATTGTAGATATAAGCTGTTTACCAGATAGATGTTTCACAACTATTTTCTTTCACCTACTGGCTTGTCTTTTCCCACCTTAACTCTTTCTTTCTTTTTCTTTTTGAGACAAAGTCTCGGTTTGTCCCTCAGACTGGAATCCAGTGGTGGGAACCTGATTCACTGCAGTCTCGACCTCCCTGACTCAAGTGACCCTCCTGCCTCAGCCCCACAAGTAGCTGGGACTACAGGCGGGTACCACCACACTTGGCTAATTTTTTTTTTTTTTTTTGTAGAGATGGTTTTGCCATGTTGCCCAGGCTGGTCTTAAGTTCTGTAGCTCAAATGATTTATCCGCCTTGGTGCCTCCCAAAGTGCTGAGATTACAGGCATGAGCCACTGCTCCTAAACTGTATCTTTCCAAGAGCCAACATTTTAATTTTAGTGTTTTTTTTTGTTTTGTTTTGTTTTGTTTTTGAGACAGTCTCACTCTGTCACTCAGGCTGGAGTGCAGTGGCACGATCTTGGCTAAGTGTAATCTCTGCCTCCCGGGTTCAAGGGATTCCCCTGCCTCTAGCCTCCCGAGTAGCTGGGATTACAGGCATGTGCCACCACATGCCTGTAATTTTTGTTATTTTTGTTATTTTTGGTAGAGATGGGGCTTCGCCATGTTGGTCAAGCTAGTCTTACTCCTGACCTCAGGTGATCCACCTGCGTTGGCCTCCCAGAGTGCTAGGATTACAGGCATGAGCCTCCTCGCCCAGCCAACATTTTTAAGTTTTGATAAATGTTTTTTTCAGTTTTGTCTATTATGGCTCCTGCCTTTTGGAACTTATCTTTAAATGTTTGATGGAATTTACCAGTGAAGCCATCTGGGCCTGGAGTTTTCTTTGTGGAAAGGTTTTTAATTATTTTATTTATTGATTAAAATTTTTTTGATCTCTTTTTAAAATTTTCATCAAGTTTCTAACAAAGTTTTAAATACTGAATTGTTTTCCTTGATTGATACGGAGCTATTCAAGTTTCCTATTTCTATTTGGGACAATTTTGGTAATTTGTGTCTTTTAAGGAATTTGTTCATTTCATTTCACTAGTGAAATGTATTTACCTAAGGCTGTTCATATTATTTTCTTATCCTTTTACTCTCTTTGGAGTCTAGTGCTGTGCCACTGCTCATTTCTGATAATGATAGTTTTGTCTTCAATTTTCTTTATTAAAAAAAAATTTTTTTTTTGAGACGGTCTCACTGTGTAGCCCAAACTGGAGTGCAGTGGCGTAATCTCGGCTCACTGCAACCTCCACCTTCAGGACTCAAGTGATTCTTGTGCTGCCTCAGCATCCCGAGTAAATGGGAGTACAGGTGCGCACTATTAAGCTCAGCCTTTTTTTTGTATTTTAGTAGAGACAGGGTTTCACCATGTTGCCCAGAGTGGTCTCGAACTCCTGAGCTCAGGTGATCTGCCCCGTTCAGTCTCCCAAAGTGCTGGGATTATAGGCGTGAGCCACCACGTCCGGCCAGTTTTCTTTATTATGATGTTTTATATTTAATTGATTTCTGTTCTCTGTGTGTGTGTGTGTGTGTGTGTATATACATATATATATATATACGTGTGTGTATATATATATATATAATTTTCACTCTTGTTGCCCAGGCTGGAGTGTAATGGTGTGATCTTGGCTCACTGCAACCTCCGCCTCCCGGGTTTAAACTATTCTCCTGCCTTAGCTGCCCAAGTACCTGGGATTACAGGCGCCCACCACCACGCTCAGCTATTTTTTGTATTTTTAGTAGAGACGGTGGTCTCACCATGTTGGCCAAGCTGCTCTCGAACTCCTAACCTCATGATCTGCCTGCCTCGGCGTCCCAAAGTGCTGGGATTACAGGCGTGAGCCAGCATGCCCGGCTTCTCTCTCTTTTTTTAAAATCGATTTCTGCCTCTGTGTGTGTGTGTGTGTGTGTGTGTGTGTGTGTGTGTGTGT
>NW_012110807.1:2879861-2881521 GCF_000951045.1 Mandrillus leucophaeus | reverse complement strand
TGTGTGTGTGTCTGTGTGTGTGTGTTGGAAGTCTCACTCTGTGTGTGTGTGTGTGTGTCTGTGTGTGTCTGTGTGTGTGTGTCTGTGTGTGTGTCTGTGTCTGTCTGTGTGTATGTCTGTGTGTGTGTCTGTGTGTGTCTGTGTGTGTGTCTGTGTGTGTGTGTTGGAAGTTTCCTGCATTTAATGTGCAAATATTGGATGTTTTTCGTAAATATCTTTTTTTTTTTTTTTTTTTTAGGTGGGTTCTTCCTCTGTTGTCCAGGCTGGAGTATAGTGGCACAATCACAGCTCACTGCAGCCTTGACCTCCTGGGCTCAGGTAATCCTCCTACCTCAGCCTCCCAGCTAGCTAGGACTACAAGCATGCTCCAGGTTTTGCCCTGTTGCCCAGGCTGGTCTTGAACTCCCGGGCTGAAGGGATCTGACCACCTTGGCCTCCCAAAGTGCTGGGATTACAGGTGTGAAGTACTATACCAGACGAAACATCTTACTGTCCCCAGTGTTTTTATTTGGTTCTTTTGTCTGAGAACACATTCTTTGTCATTTTAGTCTTCTAAAATTTACTGTCTCATGTTTTATGGCCTACCCTATGATCTTTCTTGGTGATTGTACCTGTACACCTGGAAAGAATGTCTAGTTTTGTCAGTTGAATAGTACGACTTTATTAACAAGGGATTGTTGATAACCTAAATGCTCATCCAAGTGAGCAGGTTAAATAAATGATGGCATTTATGTGCAGTGGAATACTATGTAGTATTAAAAATATTGAGGGCGTTGGTTGAATAATCTATAGCATATCCACATAATGAATTATTATGCACATAAGAGGATTAAAAATAGGGATTTTTTTTTTTTTTTTTTTTTGTGCGACAGAGTCTGACCGTGTCACCCAGGCTGGGGTACAGGGCCATGGTCGTAGCCTACTGCAGCCTCAACCTCCCTAGCTCAAGTGGCTCTCCTGCCTTAGGCTCCAGTATAGCTAGTATTACAGGCATGCACCTCTAAGCCTGGCTAATTTTTAAAAACTTTTTGTAGGGATGGAGTCTCGCTGTGTTTCCCAGACTAGTCTTGAACTCCTGGACTCAAACAATCCTCCCACTTTGGCCTCCCAAAGTATTCAAGTGTTAGGCTTATAGATGTGAGCCATTAGGCTTATAGATGTGAGCCACCCTGCTAGTCCAGAAAATTTTTACGATATCTTTATAAGAGATAATTTTTAAGATACATTGTTGTGGCTGAGTGTGTGGTGGCTCAGGCCTGTAATCCCACCACTTTGGGAGGTAAAGGTGGGAGGATTGGTTGAGCCCAGGAATTCAAGACCAGCCCTGGCAACATAACAAGACCTTGCTTCTACAAAAAATTTTAAAAATTGGCCAGGCGCGGTAGCTCACGCCTGTAATCCCAGCACTTTGGAAGGCCAAGGTGGGCGGATCACCTGAGGTCAGGAGTTCAAAACCAGTCTGGCCAAGATGGTGAAACCCTGTCTCTACTAAAAAGAAAAAAAATAGCCAGGCGTGGTGGTAGGCGCCTGTAATCCCAGCTACTCGAGAGGCTGAGGCAGGAGAATCGCTTGAACTTGGGAAGCAGAGGTTGCAGTGAGCCAAGATCGTGCCATTGCACTCCAGCCTGGGGGACAAGAGCGAGACTTCATCTCAAAAAAA
>NW_012110807.1:2873666-2878847 GCF_000951045.1 Mandrillus leucophaeus | reverse complement strand
GTCTCAAAAAAAAAAAAAAAAAAAAGAAAAGCCAAAAATCTGTCTCTTAAAAAAAAAAATTAAATACGGGCCAGGTGCAGTGGCTTGGGCCTGTAGTCTCAGCTGTTTAGGAGGCTGAGGTAGGAGGATCAGTTGAGTGTAGGAGTTTGAGCAGCCATAATCTGCCGCTGCACTCTATCCTGGGTGACAGATTGAGACCCTTTCTTTAAAAAATGTTTTTTAAGTACTGTTTTTAATCTCACGTTATTTCTCTCCCATTTTTTCTTCATCGATTGTACAGACAGAGCGCCAAGTGTCTCGCTGGTTTGTTCAGTGTCTTCGGGAACAGTCCATGCTGCTAGAAATTATTTTCCTTTATTATGCATACTTTGAGATGGCACCCAGTGACCTACTTGTATTAACCAAGATGTTTAAAGAGCAAGGATTTGGTAGTAGGCAGACCAATAGGCACCTGGTGGATGAGACTATGGATCCTTTTGTAGATCGGATTGGGTAAGTCAGTGAATTGAACATCATGGAACTTGCAGTGTTTAGAGCATTGATACTATAGTGGTATGAAAGCAGGTTGGGGGTAGGTGTACTTTTCACTTAATGGGTGGGAAAATAGGTCTACTACCATGTTCCCTTTCACGCAGGGAGTAAAGACTGGGATTGAGAGAGGACTCTCAAAATGAGTATTGTAATCTCTTTTACTTACTGTCTTCATTTAAGGGATTCATCCATTCAACAAAAATTCGTTGAACAACTATTATAGGCCAAGCCCTATGCAAATGCTAACAAGATTGTGATAAATAAGGCATATGTGCTCACTGTTCTCTTTCAGGTGATAGTCTATGGACTTTAAATTTCTTGTTTTTTCTATATTTATGACCATGGATATATCCACAATCGGGGGCCTGGTCACTCTGTGAGCAAAGATACATACCAGTTAATTTTGTGTGTCTGTGTGGTATAAATGGGGTCTCACTTTGTTGTCCAAGATAGTCTTGAACTCCTGGCCTCAAGTGATCCTCCCACCTCTGCCTCTCAAAGTGTTAGGATCACAGGCATGAGCCACCATGCCTGGCCCAATAGGTTTTTTTGATATTGCTGTGTCTTATATCTCACCTTTGTCTCTAGTGAGTTTCAGAACAGGATATATAACATGGTGATACTGTTTTTCTTTCTAGCTACTTCAGTGCCCTCATCCTGGTGGAGGGCATGGATATTGAGTCCTTACATAAGTGTGCTTTGGATGACAGAAGAGAACTGCACCAGTTTGCGCAGGATGGGCTTATTTGTCAGGTGAACTTGGAATAGGCTCTTTTTTTTCAGAGGGTTTATGTTAGTAGTAGCTTTCAACTACTGAACTGCTACATAAAATTTTCAGTGTTGTGGAACTCTACATTGTTCAGTGATGTGGAGGTTCTACAATGTTTTTGTTTTGTTTTGTTTTTTTGAGACGAAGTCTTGCTCTGTCACCATGCTGGAATGCAGTGGCAGGATCTTGGCTCACTTCCATTTCCACCTCCCCGGTTCAAGCGATTCTCCTGCCTCAGCCTCCCAAAGAGCTGGGATCACAGCTAATTTTTGTATTTTTAGTAGAGACTGGGTTTCACCATGTTGGCCAAGATGGTCTCGATCTCCTGACCTCGTGATCCTCCTGCCTCAGCCTCCCAAAGTGCTGGGACTACAGGCTTGAGCCACCGTGCCCAGTCTGTTTTGTGTTTTTGAGACAGAGTTTTGCTCTTCACCCAGGCTGGAGTGCAGTGGTGCCATCTCAGCTCACTGCAACCTACACCTCCCAGGTTCAAGCGATTCTCGTGCCTCAGCCTCTGGAATAGCTGGGATTACAGGCCCACGCCACCACGCCCGGTTACTTTTTATATTTTTAGTAGAGATGGGGTTTCACTATGTTGGCCAGGCTAGTCGTGAACCCCTGACCTCAAGTGATCCACCTACCTCAGCCTCCCAAAGTGCTGGAATTACAGGCTTGAGCCACCGTGCCTGGCCTCAACAGTGTTAAACAGTTGATTAGACCTGGAGGAAATCTCAGGTTCGTCAGTCATCTATACTAAGGTGATAATTGAATCTGTGAGAGTGATTCATTCATGGAGATGGAACAAGGACAAAAGAGATTCAAGGAGAAAACCCTGGGGATTATTGACTGCATTTAGGGAGCCTGTGAAAGAAGAGGAAAGGGGAAAAACATTGAGATGAGATGGTTAGGAAGATAGAAAATGAACACAGATTGTAGAAAGTTTGAGAAGGATCAGGGTAAAATTTCGAAAGAGTATCTATTTTAACATGCATTTTGTAATCTTAAGACTACATAAAATTAGTAGACAAATTTTGTGGGTAAAAGGAAGAGTAATTGTAATTGAGGAGTTTGTTAGTGAGGTGACTGGGGGTTTGAGAAAAGTGAAATATCAGAATGAGAGAGTGAGGCCAGTCTTAATGACTTGCTTATTGAGCATGATGAAGAATCTGGTCGAGGGATATTGAGGCTTTCTGTTCAGAGATGTAGATGTGTTTTCTTCTCTCACTAGGATATGGACCGTTTAATGTTGACCTTTGGGGACATTCCACATCATGCCCCAGTTCTTTTGGCCTGGGCTCTCCTCCGTCACACTCTGAACCCAGAAGAGACAAGTAGTGTGGTCCGGAAGATAGGTGGCACAGCCATCCAGCTGAATGTGTTTCAGTACTTGACCCGATTGCTCCAGTCACTTGCCAGTGGGGGAAATGATGTGAGTTTAAGGCTCTGGGTGGTGAGCATGGGAGTGAGCTGGCAGAAGCATTTTAATAATGTAATAGTTATAATGGTGGTGTGGATAATGGGATCATGTTGTAACCTTTTGAGAGCATTTAGACATCATCAGACATTGTTTGAAATGTTTGTGAACATTATCTTATTGAATCCTTATAATACTTCTTTGTGTTAAAGATTATCATTCTGTTTTACACATTAGGAAATTGAGACTCAGAGAGATGTAATTTGCCCAAAGCAACAAAAATAGCCAGTAAATGGTAGATACAGTTTGAACTCTGCCAGTAAATTATATCTTAAGATAGCTTTGGCCATATTGACTGGAGAAGTCACTTTCAGGGGACTTAATCAACTGTAACAAGATGAATTAGAAATTCTCTTGAGTCTTATGTTGGGGTTTGAGTGACATAGTTTAGAGAGCTTGTTTGTTTGTTTATTTTTGAGACAGTCTCGCTCTGTCACCCAGGCTGGAGTGCAGTGGCGCGATCCTGGCTCACTGCAACCTCCGCCTCCCAAGTTCAAGCGATTCTCCTGCCTCAGCCTCCCAAGTAGCTGGGACTATGGGTGCCTACCACAACGCCTGGCTACTTTTTTGTATTTTTAGTAGAGATGGGGTTTCACCATCTTGGGCAAGCTGGTCTTGAACTCCTGACCTTGTGATCTACCTACCTCGACCTCCCAAAGTGCTGGGATTACAGGCGTGAGCCACCGTGCCAGCTAATGAGCTTGTTTTAACATGGTAAAATGAAACCTCAGGTTCAGTAATTATTTTTTCTTTTTCTTTTTTTTTTTTGAGACTGAGTCTTGCTCTATTGCCCAGGATGGAGTGCAGTGGAATGACCTTAGCTCACTGCAACCTTTGCCTCCTGAGTTCAAGTGATTCTCGTGCCTCAGCCTCCCAGGTAGCTGGGATTACAGGCACCTGCCACCATGCCCGGCTAATTTTTGTATTTTTAATAGGGACGGGGTTTCACCGTGTTGGCCAGGCTGGTATCGAACTCCTGATCTCAAGTGATCTGTCCACCTTGGCCTCCCAAAGTTCTGGGATTACAGGTGTGAGCCACCGTGCGCTGCCAGATCAGCAATTATTTTACTCCTTGGTTGGTATGCATTTGCCCAAAGGAGTTGAAAAGATAGCCACACAAAAACATACAGACATTTATAGCAGCTTTATTCATAATTACCAGAACTCGGAAGCGACTAAAAGGTCCTTCAGTAAGTATAACTAAACTGTTGTATATCTAGATGATGGAATATTTATATACTGCCAAAAAAAAATGAGCCATCAAACCATGAAAAGACATGGAGAAAACATTAAATGCATATTAGTAAATGAAGCCAATCTAAAAAGGCTTCATAGTATATGTTTCCAACTATGTGACATTCTGGAGAAGGCAAAACCATGGAGACATTAAAGAGAATAGAATAACGTTCTAGTGGAGCAGGAGGGCTGAATTAGGTAGAACACAGAGGATTTTTAGGGCAGTGAAGCTATTCCATGTGATACTACAACGGTGGATACATGTCATACTTGCCCAAAAATCCATACAATTTACAACACAAGAGTGACCCTTAGTGTACACTGTGGACTTTGTGTGATAATAATAATGCCAATTTAAGTTCTTTAGTTGTAACAATTGTACTGTTTTGGTGGGATGCTATTTATGTGTGGAGGCAAAGAATATATAGGAAATCTTTGTACTTTTCTGCTCAGTTTTGCTGTGAACCTAAAACTGCTCTACAAAACAAAGCCTATTTAAAAGACAGAAAACTCAGCCAGCAGGCCCTACTTGTCACTGGTTGGCTTATCTTGTGGCCGTTCAGGTGCTATATCAATTCCCATTACCACATGCAGACTGTTTTCTGTAGGCTGGATATGGTTTTCTTCCCCACTCAAACTTTGATGATTTTGGCAATAATTCCCTTTTGATTTTACTCTTGATTTTGTTGTAATATTTGTGGTTCCTGCTTCCTCTTTTCTCCCTTTGTCTTCCTGAGCTTGTAACTAAATTAGGAAAATTATGAAGCTTCAGATTTCCTTTCCGTCTGTTTACGAAGAATATATGAATGCGATAGGATTATGTTGAACCTGGGAAAGAGTTATGTTACTCAGAATGATTCACTGACTCCTTTCTCATTCCAGTGCACCACCAGCACTGCATGCATGTGTGTCTATGGACTGCTCTCTTTCGTTCTGACCTCGTTGGAGCTGCACACACTGGGCAATCAGCAGGTAGTGTCTGGCTTTCATGAAGCTGTCTCTACTGCCCAACTTTGCAATCAAGTCCCAAAAATATACCCCCGTTGGATCTGATACTGTTTACCTCATGTGTTAATTTGTTTACTGGTGTTCTTTTTTTTTTTTTTTTGAGATGGAGTCCTGCTCTGTCGCCCAGGCTGGAGTGTGGTGGCGCGACCTCGGCTCACTGCAA
>NW_012110807.1:2858043-2872831 GCF_000951045.1 Mandrillus leucophaeus | reverse complement strand
AGGTGTGAGCCACCGCGCCTGGCCCTGTTTGTTTATTTTTTAAGAGACAGGGTCTCAGTATGTCGCCCAGGCTGGTCTCGAACTCTAGGACTCAAGTGGTCTTCTCACCTCGGCTTCCCAAATATATACCATTTTGTAACCTCTTTTTTTCACTCTGTGCCAGTGTAAAAAAAAGTACATCTGTCCCAGACATTTGTTGGTGCTACTAAGTCTTCTGCAGCGGGATTTTCTTTTTTTTTTTGTGACAGAGTCTTACTCTGTTGCCCAGGCTGGTCTTGAACTCCTGGGCTTAAGCAGTCCATCCTGTCAGCCTCCCACAGTGCTGGGATTACAGGTGTGAGCTATGGCACGTAGCCTAAAATGTTTTTTAAGATGAAACATTTCAAACTTACACCAGAGAAGACAAAATTACATAATGAACTCCATGAGCCCATCACCAGCTTCTATCTGTTGTCGTCTCATGGATAATCTTTTTTCTGCCCCTTCCCTCCTTGATTATTTCAAAGCAATTGTCAGATGCTATTTAACTTGATCTACAAACATTTCAACAGAACTTAACGTTACAACCATTATCACACAAAAGCCCCCCAGAAAATATTGTCTCTTTTTGTTATTTGGAGACAGGCTGGAGTGCAGAGTACAGTGGTGCGATCTCATCCCACTTCAACCTGCACCTCCTGGGCTTAGATGATCCTTTCACCGTAGCCTCCTGAGTGGCTGGGACTACAGGCGTGTGCCGCCATGCTCAGCTAATTTTTGTGTTTTTCTTGTAGAGATGGAGTTTTGCCATGTTGGCCAGGCTGGTCCCAAACTCCTGACCTCAGGTGATCTGCCCACCTGTGCCTCCCAGAAGTGCTGGGATCACAGGTGTGAGCCACCATGTCTGGCTGAAGTTATTTTTCTTATGCTCAGATTGTGCCATCTTTGGCCTGTAACAGCTTTCTAAATCTGTTTGACACTACCCTTATATATTTTGATAGCTCTGTTGCTTTCTTTTTTTTTTTTTCTCTGTTGCTTCCTTTTAAAATTTAATTTCTTTTTCTTTTTTTTTTTTTTTTTTTTGAGACAGAGTCTCGCTCTGTTGCCCAGGCTGGAGTGCAGTGGCGCAATCTCGGCTTGCTGCAGGCTCCACCTCCTGAGTTCATGCCATTCTCCTGCCTCAGCCTCCCGAGTAGCTGGGTCTACAGTGCCCGCCACCACGCCCAGCTAAATTTTTTGTATTTTTAGTAGAGACGGGGTTTCACCGTGTTAACCAGGATGGTCTCGATCTCCTGACCTCATGATCCATCTGCCTCGGCCTCCCAAAGTGCTAGAATTACAGGCGTGAGCCACTGCGCCTGGCCTTATTTATTTTTCTTTAATACGGAGTCTCACTCTGTCACCCAGGCTGGAGAGTAAGTGGCGTGATCTCCACTCATTTCAACCTCTGCCTCCCGGGTTCAAGCAATTCTCCTGCCTCAGTCTCCTGAGTAGCTGGGTTTACAGGTGCATGCTACCACGTCAGGCTAATTTTAGTATTTTTAATAGAGATGGGGTTTTGCCATGTTGGTCAGGCTGGCCTCAAACTCCTGACCTCAAGTGATCCGCCTGCCTCATCCTCCCAAAGTGCTGGGATTACAGGCATGAGCCACTGCACCAAGCCTATGTTTATTTTTTATTTTTTTGAAACGGAGTCTCACTCTGTTGCCCAGGCTGGAGTACAGTGGCGCGATATCAGCTCACTGCAACCTCTGTCGCCTGGGTTCAAGTGATTTTCCGGTGTCATCCCCTTGAGTAGCTGGGATTACAGGTGTGAGCCACCATGTCTGGCTAGTTTTTGTACTTTTAGTAGAGACTGCGTTTCACCTTGTTGGCCAGGCTGATCTCAAACTCCTGACCTCAAGTGATCCGCATGCCTCGGCCTGTCAAAGTGCTAGGATTATAGGTGTGAGCCACTGTGCCTTGCCTCTTTTCTCTGTTGCTTTCTGGTACAAGATGCTACAGGATTATCTTGTAAGATTCTTACGTCAGACCTGGAATCTGCTTATTCCAGGAGCCTTGGTTATTTTTAGTGGGAAATGATATTTGATGGGTATCCTGAAAACTAAATCACTGTGTTCATTTTCAGTGACTAGTAACTTGTTCTGTAAATTGACTAACTTGGTGAAAATTTAAAATTTTTTTATCATTAGCGAGAAATGAGTTTGTGTTGAATTGAAAGACTCAGTTTCTAGAGGCTGGGTATGGTGGCTTATTCCTGTAATCCCAGCACTTTGGGAGACCAAAGAGGGTAGATACCTGAAGTCAGGAGTTTGAGATTAGCCTGGCCAACATGGTGAAGCCCTGTCTTTACTAAAAATACAAAAATTAGCTGGACATGGTGGCAGGCGCCTGTAATTCCAGCTACATGGGAGGCTGAGGCAGGAGAATTTCTTGAACCCGGGAGGCGGAGGTTGCAGTGAGCCGAGACTGTGACATTGCACTCCAGCCTGGGCGACCAGAGTGAAACTTTGTCTCAAAAAAAAAAAAAAAAAAAAGACTCAGTTTCTAAAGGTCATGGGTATAGAACAAAGTCTGTGTACTCTGGGAGATTTCTGGTTATTTTTGACCTGACCTTACACCTGGAGGATTGATATTAACATGTTAGGGTCAGGCACTGTGGCCCACACCTGTAATCCCAGCACCTTGGGAGGCCAAGGCGGGAGGATGACCTGAGCTCAGGAGTTCAGGACCAGCCTGGGCAACATGATGAAGCCCTGTCTCTACCAAAAATACAAAAAGTTAGCTGAGCATGGTGGCGTGCTTCTGTAGTCCCAGCTACTCAGGAGGCTAAGGTAGGATTGCTTCCCTGGGAGACACAGGTTGCAGTGTGCTGAGATGGCGTCACTGTACTCCAACCTGGGAGACGGAGTGAGACCCCCCATATCAACAACAACAACAAAAACATATTAGAGTTGCAGGAGTCCTGGTACTTGGATTTTAAAGAAATCATTCAGTGAGCATTTATTAGATTCCCTGTGTTTGCTAAGCTCTGTGCTAAGTGCTAAGGATAGAACAATTAAAGACATTGTTCTTGGCCAGGCACAGTGGCTCATTTCTGTAATCCCAGCACTTTGGGAGGCCAAGGCAGACGGGCCACCTGAGGTCAGGAGTTTGAGACCAGCCCAGCCAACATGGTGAAACTAAAACGCAGAGATTAGCTGGGCGTGGTGGTGGGCGCCTGTAATCCCAGTTACTCAGGCGGCTGAGGCAGGAGAATTGCTTAAACTGGGGAGGCAGAGGTTGCAGTGAGCCAAGATGGTGCCATTACACTCCAGTCTGGGTGAAACAGCGAAACTTCGTCTAAAAAAAAAGAAAGACATTGTTTGTGCCCTCTAGGAGAGCAGTCTAGCTGAGCCTAGTAATAACTTACATTTATGTGGCATTTTTGAATTTACAGTCTACTTCCACGTACATTATCTCATTTAATCCTTATTTATAATCCTTACTTATAATCCTACTCTGAAGCAGATATTACTATCCCCATCTTATAGATAAAGCATTTCTGGTTCAGAGAGATGAATTTGTCTAACGTTATACAGCAGACACAACACACCCTGGACAGGATATAATCTTACTTTTTAAACCCAGAGTTCTTGGCTGGGCATGGTGGTATACTCCTATAACCCAGTGGTTTGGGAGGCCGAGGTGAGAAGATCACTTAAACCCAGGAGTTAAAGGCTGCAGTGAGCTATGATGGTGCCACTGCACTCCAGCCTTGGCAACAGCAAGACCCTGTCTCTAAAAATAGATACGTATCTACTTACATACATACATACATACAAAAAAGGTAAAAAGAGGCTGGACTCACGCCTGTAATCCCAGCACTTTGGGAGGCTAAGGCGGGCGGATCACGAGGTCAGGAGATCGAGACCATCCTGGCTAACACGGTGAAACCCCGACTCTCCTAAAAATACAAAAAATTAGCCTGGTGTGGTGGCAGGTGCCTGTAGTCCCAGCTACTCTGGAGGCTGAGGCAGGAGAATGGTGTGAGCCTGGGAGGCGGAGCTTGCAGTGAGCCGAGATCGAGCCACCCCACTCCAACCTGGGCGACAGAGAGACTCTGTCTCAAAAAATAAAAAGAAAAGGTTAAAAAGAAAGAAAAACTCACCCAGAATTCTTGCACTCTAGTCTGAGCGATAGAGCATGACCTTGTCTTCCCTAAACATAAATAAATAAATCAGTCAACCAACCCATCCACCCTTAAGCAGTTTTTTGTTTGTTTTTTGAGACAGAGCCTTACTTTATTGCCCGGTCTAGAGTACAGTGGCGTGATCTCGGCTCACTGCTACCTCCATTGCCTGGGTTCAAGTGATTCTCATGCCTCAGCCACCCAAGTAGCTGGGATTACAAGGTGTGTGCCCTGTCTCTTATACACATCTAGATGTGTATAAGAGACAGGTCGCGCAGGCTGGAGTGCAGTGGCCGGATCTCAGCTCACTGCAAGCTCCGCCTCCCGGGTTCACGCCATTCTCCTGCCTCAGCCTCCCGAGTAGCTGGGACTACAGGCTCCCGCCACCTCGCCCGGCTAGTTTTTTGTATTTTTTAGTAGAGACGGGGTTTCACCGTGTCAGCAGGATGGTCTCGATCTCCTGACCTCGTGATCCGCCCGTCTCGGCCTCCCAAAGTGCTAGGATTACAGGCTTGAGCCACCACGCCCGGCCTCCAACCAACCAATTCTTAATCAGTTCTTTCTGACTTTCTATATTAAGATGTTTGTTTTATTTTATTTTATTTTATTTATTTGTTTTCAAGATGAGGATTTACTGTGTTGCTCAGGGTGCTCTGGAACTCCTGGATTGAAGTAGTCATCCCACTTTAGTGTTTATTGGTGTTTTGGTGTTTTTATTTCAAAAGAATACAATAATAAAGATAGACTGGTTCAGCTGGGGAAAATGATCCATTTTTCTCCCCTCTGCAAACAGGATATAATTGATACAGCATGTGAAGTCCTGGCCGACCCTTCTCTTCCGGAACTGTTCTGGGGAACAGTAAGTATGTCAGAGAGAGTCGCTGCATAGCAAAAGAATTGATCAAACACTTGTTTTCTTACAGGTTTTGTACTAAGCATTCATGTGTATTTTCTCAATCTTCATAAAAATGTATGAACTAAATACTATTACTGTCCCTCTTTTAATGTGATGACATATGACACTTAGAGATGTGAAGTGATTTGCTCAAAGTCACACTTAGAAAGAGGCAGCCAAAACCCAGTTCTGACTTGAGTCTGCAGCCCACATTATTACCAGTGTGCTGTCTACAAGCCACCAGTTTTTTGTTTTGTTTTGTTTTTGTTTTGTTTTGTCTTTTGAGATGGAGTCTTGCTCTGTTGCCCAGGCTGGAGTACAATGGCGTGACATTGGTTCACTGCAACCTCCGCCTCCTAGGTTTAAGCAATTCTCCTGCCTCAGCCTCCCAAGTAGCTGGAATTACAGGCGCCCGCCACCATGCCCGGCTAATTTTTTTGTATTTTTAGTAGAGACGGGGTTTCACTATGTTGACCAGGGTGGCCTCGATCTCCTGACCTTGTGATCTGCCCGCCTTGGCCTCCCAAAGTGCTGGGATTACAGGCGTGAGCCACCGCGCCCAGCCTTCCAACCCACCAGTTTTTTGTTTTCGTATATGGCAGTGTTTTAGACACCAGTGTTCCCGCAGCTCTTGAAAGTACTTTTAGGAGATTGTAACTGTAGCCTATGAGTTGTCAGGGTATTGTAACTAGTTAAAGTGAGAATTTGGCTTTGAAAAGAACAATTTCTCACCAGTACTTGCTCTGAGCATTGATAATAACCTCAAACCTCAAGATCCAACTGATGAGCTACCTGTATATTTTACCCTCTTTTTTGTAAGATGCTGTCTGATGTTCTAGAACCACAGTGCTCCTGGGAGAAGCTGGTATGAAACAGTATCTAGAGTGAGGATCTGTGGCTCCTGTGTGGTAGCTAACTGCTGACATAGTTGGGTAGTTTGCACTTTAGTGGAAACATGTAATGCACAGGTGAACAATACTGTCTTCCCATAGAAAGGATGGCTGGGAAGAGGTCACTGGATAGCATAGTAGTCTCTTTTTAGGTCCCTCACTAAATCAATTGTTTTATATCCTTTTTCAGTGGAAATGTGAAAGTCTTAAATTATTAAGGAGGAATGATATCTGTCTAAAAGGAAGGATTAATTCTAAATTTTCTCATGATTGCTGGGAAATTTGGAGAGATGTTAATTTGTGGATAATGTGAAGATCTGTGATTTGTCCCCTTCCACCACAGGAGCCAACTTCGGGCCTTGGGATCATTCTGGACAGTGTGTGTGGCATGTTTCCCCACCTCCTCTCCCCACTCCTGCAACTGCTCCGAGCCCTGGTATCAGGGAAGTCCACTGCCAAAAAGGTAAGTTGCTCAGTCAGGTAAGTAAAGAGAATGGGAGATTCTTTATAGAGACTTTATAAAATCGGAATCTGTTTTGCTTTCCACATTGCAGTTCTACTGCCATGACAAAAGTTACTCTGAAGGTGAATGAAAGATACGAAAGATAGCACCTCAATTCTATAAAACTAAATAATCTTTTCATTAAGTACCTATTGTAGATACTGTGGGACTAAGACTAAGTATAAAGTTCCTTAATATCTACTTAGAAGTTACTAGATATAAGAAATAAATAGCTAAGAGCCAGGTGGTATGGAGTAAATGTCATTTGAGCAATAAAGACCATACTGTTCAGAAGAGATAACTGCCCTTGTAGAGTGATGGGGACTTGAGTTGAGTGTTAAAGCATAGTGAAGATTTGGTGAGGGGAGCAGAAGGCAGTTCCAAGAACAGTCACAGTGGTGGGCTTCTGGAAGTTTGAGAGTCTAGTTGAAAAAGCAGACTGGGACCTCCCCTTGCTTATCCTGGAGGAGAATGTGTGATGGTTTTTTCTGTTGGCAGGTATATAGCTTCTTGGATAAGATGTCTTTCTACAATGAACTTTATAAACACAAGCCTCATGATGTAATCTCCCATGAAGATGGAACTCTTTGGCGGAGACAAACACCCAAACTCCTTTATCCCCTTGGTGAGATAAAGAGATCCCCCATTTTATGACAGCTTTTTTTTTTTTTTTTTTTTGGTGTCTTGCTCTGTCACCCAATCTGGAATGCAGTGGCATGATCATAGCTCACTGAAGCCTCAAACTTCTGGACTCAAGTGATTCTCCCACCTTAGCCTCCCAAAGCACTGGGATTATAGACGTGAGCCAGTGCACCCAGCCAGTTATACTTTGAGGCTCATATCTATTCCAGGTGCTCAAAGAGGAAAATATAGAGGGAATATCCTCACGTTTTTTTTTTTTTTTCTTGAGACAGAATCTTGCTCTGTCACCCAGGCTGGCGTGCAGTGGCACGATCTCAGCTCACTGCAAGCTCCGCCTCCAGGGTTCACGCCATTCTCCTTCCTCAGTCTCCCGAGTAGCTGAGACTACAGGCACCCGCCCCTGCGCCCAGCTAATTTTTTGTATTTTTAGTACAGATGGGGTTTCACCGCGTTAACCAGGATGGTCTCGATCTCCTGACTTTGTGATCTGCCCACCTCAGCCTCCCAAAGTGCTGGGATTACAGGTGTGAGCCTCCGCGCCCAGCCTAGCCTCACTGTTTGGATGGTCTCGATCTCCTGACTTTGTGATCTGCCCACCTCAGCCTCCCAAAGTGCTGGGATTACAGGTGTGAGCCTCCGCGCCCAGCCTAGCCTCACTGTTTTAATCCTGGCATCATCACCACTGACTTCTCCAGTGATCTAGGCACTAGCAGTCCTATGAGGTATTGTTATCATCATTTGAATGGAAAACTTCTTTGCACTCAAGTGATTTTCAGACATGTAGAAAGAGTCACTTGTCAGCCAGGTGTGGTGGCTCATGATTGTAATCCCAACACTTTGGGAGGCCGAAATGGGCGATCACCTGAGGTCGGGAGTTCGAGACCAACCTGACCAACATGGAGAAACCCCGTCTCTACTAAAAATACAAAATTAGCTCGGCGTGGTGGTGCATGCCTGTAATCCCAGCTACTCGGGAGGCTGAGGCAGGAGAATCGTTTGAACTCGGGAAGTGGAAGTTGCAGTGAGCTGAGATCATGCCATTACATTCCAGCCTGGGCAACAAGAGCGAAACTCCATCTCAAAGAAAAAAGAAAAGAAAAAAGACACTTGTCTACATGAGAAGAACTTTTTTGGGTATTTTAAATGAAAAAGCCGTAGGAATGTTAGCTACTAAGAAGAGAGCCTGTGAATCCCAGAACTTTGGGAGGCCGAGACAGGCAAATCACTTGAGGCTAGGAGTTCGAGACCAACCTGACCAACATGGTGAAACCCCGTCTCTACTAAAAATACAAAAATTAGCCAGGAGTGGTGGTGTGCACCTGTAGTCCCAGCTACTCTGGAGGCTGAAGCACGAGAATCACTTGAACCCAGGAGGCGGAGGTTGCAGCGAGCCAAGATCACGCCACTGCACTCCAGCCTGGGCAAGAGTGAGACTCTGTCTCAAAAAAAAAAAGAGAGAGTCTGTGAGTTTGTGTATCTCTGTGTATTTAAAATATTGATGTCTGGTAGAGGAGTTACATTTTTTATTTATCCTCAGATATGAGACTAATTTCTCTTTCTTAGGAGGTCAAACTAACCTTCGCATACCTCAAGGCACTGTGGGCCAAGTAATGTTGGATGATAGGGCATACCTGGTACGCTGGGAATACTCCTATAGCAGCTGGACCCTCTTTACCTGCGAGATTGAAATGTTGCTTCATGTTGTTTCAACTGCAGGTAAGGTCAGCTTTGGGAAATATCACTACAAGGAGGAAAAATGGACGTGCTTGGAGGATTTAGAAAATAGAATATCTACATAAAATTTAGAACCATCAAGATTGTGATTTGTCTGATTTGTGTATCTGGGTCTCAGAGACTGTTCGGTGGTCTTAAAGGGGTGGTTTGCCACGAGGTCACAGGCTGTCTTTCTCCTCAGATGTGATTCAGCACTGCCAGCGAGTCAAACCCATCATTGATCTTGTCCATAAGGTCATCAGTACAGACCTGTCGATAGCAGACTGCCTCCTGCCCATCACATCTCGCATCTACATGCTGCTGCAGCGGTGAGTCTGTCTTGACTGACCCTCAGCTGCCCAGTAGAGATCTCAGCACTTGTGCCCTCAGTTTGCAGGAACCTGGACACATACCCACTGGGTTAAAGTTCATGCATGTTCCTTGGTTTTCCTGTTGTTTTATCTGTGAGGGTTTTCCTGTTTTTATATGTCTGCTGAAGGGAGAGACTGGGGAGAGAACTGGAAAAATGTTTGTGAGGGAACCAGTTGTATTATTTGCTTTATTGAGTATAGTGCATTGTTCTCCAACCAGGTTAACGACAGTGATCTCCCCACCTGTGGATGTCATTGCTTCTTGTGTCAACTGCTTAACTGTTTTGGCTGCCCGCAATCCAGCAAAGGTGAGATGCCAGATCTTCCTAACAGCCAAAAATGTAGCACTTGGCACATACCTGAAGATACGTGGGCATTTACCTCTTCCTTTTCCTTCCCAGGTCTGGACTGATCTTCATCACACAGGCTTTTTACCATTTGTGGCCCATCCTGTCTCCAGCCTGAGTCAGATGATTAGGTGAGCCAGGTCCTAGGGTGGTGGGCCATATTCCCTAGTGAGAACCACATATGTCACAGGTCTAGCCTAGGTTTCTTGATTTTATTTATTTATTTTTTAAATTTTTTAAATTTTTTTGAGATGGAGTCTCACTTTGTTGCCCAGGCTGGAGTGCAGTGGTGCAGCCTCCGCCTCCCATGTTCAAGCAGTTGTCGTGTTTCAGCCTCCTGAGTAGCTGGGATTACAGGCTCGAGCCACCATGCCCAGCTAATTTATTTATTTATTTATTTTATTTTTTGAGATGGAGTTTCGCTCTGTTGCCGAGGCCGGAGTGCAGTGGTGCGATCTCAGCTCACTGCAGCCTTCGCCTCCCGGGTTCAAGTAATTCTCCCCCCTCAGCCTTCGCAGTAGCCAGCATTACAGATGTGCGCCACCATGCCCGGCTAATTTTTTGTATTTTTAATAGAGACGGGATCTCACCATGTTGGCCAGACTGATCTGGAACTCCTGGTCTCAAGTGATCTGCCCGCCTTAGCTTCTCAAAGTGCTGGATTATAGGCATGAGCCACCACGCCCAGCCTGATTTTTTTTTTTTTTTTTTGAGATGGAGTTGCGCTCTTGTTGCTCTGGCTGGAGTGCAATGGCGTGATCTTGGCTCAGTACAACCTCCGCCTCCCAGGTTCAAGTGATTCTCCTGCCTCAGCCTCCCGAGTAGCTGGGATTTCAGGCATTCGCCACCACACCCCGGTAATTTTGCATTTTTGGTAGAGATGATGTTTCACCATGTTGGCCAGGCTGGTCTCGAACTCCTAACTCCAACTGATCCGCCCGCCTTGGCCTCCCAAAGTGTTGGGATTACAGGCATGAGCCACGGTGCCCGGCTGAGAGCAAGAAAGATTTCTTATCCAACATCAATCACGTTAGTATGTGAGCATTTACTTTCCAGCCCAGAAAATCCAGAGGTGTCTAGATTGAGGGACTTGGTGTCCTGTTATTAAGCCACAATCACTCTGTACTTTTTCTCATTTCATGGTTTTTGAGCTTGGCCAGTAGACCACTTACCAGTACACAGGCTCCATCTTACTACCTGAGAGTTCTCGCCTTGCTCTCTCTTGACAAAACGTTTCCCTGATGTTCCTTTGATTTTTTAACTTTCAATCTCTTGAGGTTTTACATCAGTAAAACATATTCTTAATGTTTACCCTGGGTACAGAACTGTCTCGATTGGATTATTTCCATTGGAGAGCTTTTCTATTTTATGCTAAGTCATCTAGACTATAACAAGAATGCTTTATGATTAGTTTCTTGAAACCCTGAAGTTTCCCCATCATTTTTTTCCCTCTAATCTTTTTCCAGTGCGGAAGGGATGAACGCTGGAGGGTACGGAAACCTCTTGATGAATAGTGAGCAGCCTCAGGGCGAGTATGGGGTCACTGTTGCCTTTCTGCGCTTGATCACCACCCTCGTCAAGGTACAGTCTGATTGTGTTCACGAAGGGCAGGAAAAGAAAGTGTCCAGTCTGGTCAGATGACTCTGAAATAGGTTCCCTGGCCCCTGCTGCTGTAATCTTCTTGTCTGTAGGCAGAATAGTCATTTTGAAGTTATAGTGACAACAGTTTCTATGTATTGAGTACCTACTATGTGCCAGTATGTGCTCTATTAGGTGCTTAATTATGTGAATTTTTTTAATAATTCGAAGGTTTGTGAAGTAGAATGGAAGAGGCCAAAAGGGTATTGCAGTGACTGTCAAGCTATTTTGACAGTAACCCGGGATAATATGTCCCAATATATATACATGTATGTATATTCCTAAAGCAGAATTTCACAGTACATTTATTCTTACACAAGTTGTACTCTGATATTTTCTATTCAGTCTCCTCCCTGTTTAAGTGAATTTTGATCATAGACTGATCTCATAATCTACTAATGGGTTACAACTCGGTTTGAAAAATACTGACATAGAGCATAAATAATGACATAGAGCATAAATTTTGGAGTCAGAATTAGGTTTACATTCAGGTTGACAGCTTACTAGCTACATGACCTTGAACAAGTAGAGAATATCTTACAGTCTCTAAAATAGAATGCTATATGGTCTCTACCTCATGGGATTGAGAAGAGGGTCATGCATGAAAAAAACTGTACTTCCTGCCTGCAGGAATCAATGAATGCTTAAAAAGAAATGATTGTAGGCTGGGTACAGTGGCTCATGCCTGTAATCCCAGCACTTTGGGAGGCCGAGGCGGATGGATCACATGAGGTGAGGAGTTTGAGACCAGCCTGGCCAACATGGTGAAACCTCATCTCTACTAAAAATACAAAAATTAGCTGGGCGTGGTGGCAGACACCTGTAATCCCAGCTACTCAGGAGGCTGAGGCAGGAGAATTCCTTGAACCTGGGAGGCGGAGGTTGCAGTGAGTCGAGATCACGCCATTGCACTCCAGCCTAGGTGACAAGAGTGAAACTCCATCTTGGGGGCGAAAAAAAGATTGCATATAGAGATAGGAATATAAATATAGATATTTATATATTACTAAAGAGTCCCCATTTTTAATAGAGGGATGCTACAGTTAACAGATATCATTGGATATCAGATTTTTGCATATCAGATCTCCTTTCTAGTATTCCAGTGATGGGATTGAGGTTAGGGACGACTGGTGATCATGATAGTGAAGTGGCCTTGTTCATTATCAGCAGTCCTCTATCCTTTATGTTTAAGGTGCCTCCCTTCTGTCCAGATTTAGCCTGCATCCCTTTTCTTCATGTTGGTGCCTTTTGTGACGTTCTCTTTCATTGCTTTTTCTATTCTAGAAAAGACCCACAACTTGGGCTCAACTATAAAGTAGGACTTTTGATGTTTCTTTTTTTTCATTGTTGACGAAGGTTTGCCTAGATTTCCTTTGGACCTATCTATGGTTTTGGAATTAAATCTCTAGGTAACTAAATGACTTTTCTTTAAATGTGTGGAAGCCCTCACTGCATCGTTTCTTGTAGGGGCAACTTGGTAGTACCCAGAGCCAAGGACTTGTGCCCTGTGTAATGTTTGTGCTGAAGGAGATGCTTCCCAGCTACCATAAGTGGCGCTACAACTCTCACGGAGTGAGGGAACAGATTGGTAAGGACAGCATGGACAGGGAAGACCTGGCATGGGCAGGGAAGACTTGGGGATTTCTGGCCCCCTGGAGAGCTTTTTTCTTTCCCTTTCTTGAGATAAGGGGTCATTACACAAGGCCACATCATTCCTCTGTCTTTTCTGGAGTCCAGGTTGCCTGATCCTGGAGCTGATTCATGCGATACTGAACCTGTGCCACGAGACAGACCTGCAAAACAGGTAATGAAGGGTTGATTACTAGAGCTTGATGCTCGCCAATTCAAGACAAAGGCTTTTGCTGTGCAAAGCCGTCTCATTTCTTCCAGAGAATTTGCCTTGCTTGAGTCCAGAACTCAGTAATCTTGAGGCTGTGAGTTGCTTTCCATTGACCTGTTTATCATTTCTCACTGTGGACAGAGAAGTAGGAATGAGAGAGAGAGAGAGAGAGAGAGAGAGAGAGAGAGAAAGTGTGTGTGTGTGTGTGTGTGTACACATACACTATTATATTAATCATTCTTTATGATCTTTACAAAAGTTCATTCCTGACAAGACTGCTCTTCATATATATCTACTTCCCAGGACCAGTTACTATGTATTCTCAGTTTTTTTCCTCTTTATGTATTGACTGTAACTTTCTTTCCATGCCACTGCTTATAGCTGTCTTGTTTTAATGGTTCCATGCATTCCATCGTATGGATTAATTATGATCCTTTTCAGTAAGGGTACCGTATCTGTTACTTGATGAACATTTAGATTGCTTCTCAGGGTGATCTGTAGGTGATCAAGTCTATTTCAGGAAAGTGATCAGAGTGCTTTCAGCTTACAGAGAGCTGGTCTCCAGTGTCCAGTAGGTTAGGTTAGCCACTGTAGCCTAATTGGACAATGTTCTTCCTTCCAAGATACACTGAGTGGCTCCCTGGTAACTCAGAACACCTCTGTCTTCCAGTCATACTCCCAGCCTGCAGTCTCTCTGCATCTGCAGCCTTGCATACACAGAGGCAGGACAGACAGTTATCAATATCATGGGCATTGGCGTGGACACCATTGACATGGTGATGGCTGCTCAGCCTCGAAGGTAGGGCTCCTTCTCCATCTTCCCTTTGTTTGTCTTTATTGTACCTGCATGTTACTAATAACTCCAGCTTAAGTTAACTTGCAGTAGCTTTTAGAAGATGACATTGTTCTTCCTAGGACATAGCCTTTACATACCCTAGTGGCTGCTGTATAGATTGGCATATAGCAAAGGGAGTTGATTACTCCTCCTCTCTCCTAGTTTGGACTGGGGCCTCTAACAGAAGCTGTTGAACTCTGGGATTATTGTTGGAATCTAATTCATGAGAGCACATATGTTGCGAATGAAGTCATACTGTCTGAATCATCTTTGGTTTCCATTTGGCACCCTAGTGATGGGGCAGAGGGCCAGGGGCAGGGCCAGCTGCTGATCAAGACAGTGAAACTGGCATTCTCCGTCACCAACAATGTTATTCGGCTGAAACCTCCTTCTAATGTGGTGTCCCCCCTGGAACAGGCTCTCTCACAACATGGTATGTATTTCTCTTCCAGTCTGTAACATTTCTGTTCATAAATACGTATCTTAGGCAGTGTTTTTGGATATCAACAGTGTTTTCTGCTTCTTGAGGAAGTTTGGGAATGATTACCACCTCCTTTCCTGAAATTGGAAACAAAAGGACTAGATGGTACTTTATTTCTGCATCCTATTGATGATAGAATAATAGTTAAGAATGCAGATTTGAAGTCAGACTGCCTTGGTTCAAATTTTGTATCCAATCAACTGTTTGACCTTGGGTGCGTTATTAAACATCTCTGTCTCTGATTTCTCATCTGTAAAAGGGGGATAATGGTACAGGTTGAGTATCCCTTATCTGAAATGCTTGGGACCAGAAGTGTTTTGGGTCTCAGATTTTTTTTTTCATGTTTTGGAATAGTTGCAGTATACTTACCAGTTTAGCATAAATCCAAAATGTTCCAGTGAGCATTTCCTTTGAGCTGTAGTTAGAGATTTTGACACATTCCGTATTTTTAAAAAACTTTTTACTTGTTTTTTTTTTTTTTTTT
>NW_012110807.1:2829821-2856993 GCF_000951045.1 Mandrillus leucophaeus | reverse complement strand
CCTGTAATCCCAGCACTTTGGGAGGCCGAGATGGGCGGATCACGAGGTCAGGAGATCGAGACCATCCTGGCTAACAGGGTGAAACCCCGTCTCTACTAAAAATACAAAAATTAGCTGGGCACGGTGGCGGGCGCCTGTAGTCCCAGCCACACGGGAGGCTGAGGCAGGAGAATGGCGTGAACCCAGGAGGCGGAGCTTGCAGTGGTGGAGATTGCGCCACCGCACTCCAGCCTGGGTGCAGAGCGAGACTCCGTCTCAAAAAGAAAAACAAAAAACAAAAACAAAAAATTAATAAAATAAGCACCTATTTTATTCAGAATGTATCTTTGCTGTTGATGGGTTGAACTGTTTATCCCCAAATTCTGACTATTCATTTGCTTCTCAATAAAGAGAAGGATATAGCCACCTGGGTTTGCTGTGACCCTCCAAGTACTTGAGGGTAAATTCCTTCACATATACACTACCAGTCTTTTTTGAACAGCCAGCGCTCTAAGGATTTGAATGAGGCACACTTGATATCTAAACTGTTTCCCGTGCTGCTTTAGGTGCTCATGGAAACAACCTCATTGCTGTTCTAGCCAAATACATCTACCACAAACATGACCCTGCTTTGCCACGTCTTGCCATTCAGCTGCTGAAACGTCTGGCCACGGTAGGATCATATTTCATGCACACACACTGTTTATGTGAGAGTGTTTTGTTCCCCTGATTACAAAAGACATGCTCAGGCCACGTGCAGTGGCTTACACCTATATGTAATTCCAGCACTTTGGGAGGCCAAGGTGGGAGAATCACTTGAGTCCAGGAGTTCAAGACCAGCCTGGGCCACATAGTGAGACCCCCATCTCTAATATAGAAAAAAGGAGAAAAAGTCTGCGTGCGGTGGCTCACACCTGTAATTCCAGTACTTTGGGAGGCTGAGGTGGGTAGATCACAAGGTCAGGAGTTCAAGACCAACCTGGCCAAGATGGTGAAACCCCATCTCTCCTGAAAATACAAAAATTAGCCGGGCGTGGTGGCAGACACCTGTGATCCCAGCTACTTGGGAGCCTGAGGCAGAGAGTTGCTTGAACCTGGGAGGCAGAGGTTGCGGTAAGCCGAGATCACGTCGCTGCACTCCAGCCTGGGCGACAGAGCGAGACTCTGTCTCAAGATAAAAGAAAAAAGACATGCTTATTGTAAAATATTTATTTAAATGTTACAAATAGATGTAACAGAAAGTCAAGATGCCCTATGATCTCCTTATTCCAAGAATCCCTGTGGGCAGGGGGATATGCCATGCTCCAGATTTCCTTTTTTTTTTTTGAAACAGGGTCTGGCTATGTCTCCCAGGCTGTGCTCCAGATTTCTTATCTGTGTTCTTGTATTTTAAAAAGTATTGGCTGGGTGCCGTGGCTCACACCTGTAATCCCAGCACTTTGGGAGGCTGAAGCAGGTGGATCACGAGGTCAGGAGTTCAAGACCAACCTGGCCAAGATGGTGGAAACCCCCCCCATCTCTACTAAAAATACCAGAATTAGCTGGGTGCTGTGGCAGGTGCCTGTAATCCCAGCTACTCAGGAGGCTGAGGCAGGAGAATTGCTTGAACCCGGGCGGCAGAGGTTGCAATGAGCCAAGATCACACCACTCACACCGTTTCTAAAAATAAAAAAGGTATTTGGGGCTGGGCGTGGTGGCTCGTCTCAAAAAAAAAAAACAAAAAAAAATTTTGTCAGGCGTGGCTGCGTGCGCCTGTAGTCCCAGGTACTCAGGAGGCTGAGGCAGGAGAATTGCTTGAACCTGGGAGGTGGAGGTTGCAGTGAGCCGAGATTGCACCACTGCACTCCAGCCTGGGCGACAGAGTAAAACGAAAAAATTATTTGAGTGTATACTATTGTTCTTTATAAAAGCAGAATTCCTGGTACTGTTTTTCTTTTGAGACAGTCCCATTCCATCACCCAGGCTGGAGTGCAGTGGCATGATCTCACCGCAACCTCCACCTCCCAGGTTCATGTGATTCTCCTGTCTAAGCCTCCCAGGTTGCTGGGATTATAGGCTCCCACTACAACACACAGCTGATGTTTTGTATTTTTAGTAGGGACGGGTCTTTGCCATGTTGGCCAGGCTAGTCTCGAACTCCTGACCTCTAGTGATCTGCCTGCCTCAGCCTCCCTTCATGCTGGGATTACAGGCATGAGCCACTGTGCCTGGCCCCTGGTAGTGTTTTATGACTTCCTTCACTTGCTACCATATCAAACAGTCTTGGTGTTCTTGATGCCATATGGGCACATTTGGACTTCCTTCATTCTTTTTTGTCTTTTTTCCTTTTTTAATTTGGACTTCCTTCATTCTTTCTAATGTTTGCATATCACATCCTAGAATGGATGCATCCTGATTTATTTGGGCTACTTTCTGTTTTCCACTATTACAAGCAGTGCTGCAGTGAACATTATTATCCCTACCACCCTGTAAACATTTGTTTACAGTTCCAAAGATTTAGGTAGGTATAAATGAACATGATAATTTTTATTAGATATTTCCAAATTACCTTCCAAAAAACATTGTAACAGTTTATACTTCTAACACCAAGTCTTCTATCCTGGTCGCAAGGGCTTCATCATTGTTTAGTCTTTGCCAATCTAATAGGCAAAAAAAGTTTCACTTTTCAGTTTGTATTTATTTAACCATGAGGGAGGTTGAGCATTTCTTTATACTGATTACTGTCTCTACTGTGAATTTGGGGGCATCTCGTGCTTGTTTGTGGTGATGTCCCTTTTGGCCCAGAGCTGTAGTCTGGATGCTTCCCTTTATGCCAGTTTTCTGGGAGCTCTTCAGTGCCCTTCTGCAGGAGCCCATTGAGGTTTTTGTGGAAGCAGAGCTCTAAGCCTATGTATTCTGGTCTCCACCAGGTGGCCCCAATGTCAGTGTATGCTTGTCTGGGCAATGATGCGGCTGCCATTCGTGATGCCTTCCTGACCCGATTGCAGAGCAAAATTGAGGACATGCGCATCAAAGTTATGATTCTAGAGTTCCTCACAGTTGCAGTAGAGACCCAACCAGGCCTCATCGAACTGTTTCTGAACCTGGAGGTTAAGGATGGCAGTGATGGCTCAAAGGTAAGCCTGTAAGCTGGGATGACGCTGGGAGTTGGCTCCCTGGGAGGCAGATGCTGGGCTCTGCAAGTGCAGCTGCTGGCAGTGGCTGTGGAACTGAACTCTTACCTGTCCCTTCTTGCAGGAATTCAGTCTTGGGATGTGGAGCTGTCTCCATGCAGTGCTGGAGCTGATTGATTCCCAACAGCAAGATCGATACTGGTGCCCACCCCTGCTGCATCGTGCCGCCATTGCCTTTTTGCATGCTCTGTGGCAGGACCGGAGGGACAGTGCCATGCTGGTCCTCCGGACCAAGTAAGTCTGCCTCTGGGAGTAGTTTCATTGTTCTGGTCTATAAAATGGGAGTAACAATAGCTCTTATCCCAGAGGTTTGTTGCGACGGTTCACTGGGAATAAGTGCTTAGTGCCTGGTTCAATACCTGGGAGTTTTATACTAATTCTCTTTCTAATGCTGCTGCCAGCATTAAGGATCTTTAAATATTAAGCACCTTGAAGGTTCAACTGCTTTTGTGTTCCTGCCTTTTGCTAACTAGCTACATCAAAACTCATTATTCTTGAGAAACAGTAGATTCAGGAGAGAGGGGCTTGCTGAAGTCACTGGATGGAATGAAACATTCTGTTCTATTGGACCTGCTGGCACAAAGGGAAGGAGTGTTAAAAGGCTAATTAGGAGTCTGCCGTCTTATTTTCCTCCCTCCTCTTCTGTGGAGGCTTTTGGGAATCTACAATGGAAGGAATCTTGAAGAGTTTTTGTTGATCAACTCCATAATGCACAAGTGTGATTCATAAGAGGAAAATGTAATTTTATCTATGGAAACCTTTCATTTATACAGGAACAACTGACTTATCAGACACATATTAGGATTGAGACTGGTAAAATATGAAGTGACCACCAAAGGGAGCTTGAGAGAGGAGAAAAGGACTGTGAGAGGGAAAAAGTATGACTTTCAAACATTTATTTCCTTTTTAGACCCAAGTTTTGGGAAAATTTAACCAGTCCACTGTTTGGAACCCTTTCTCCTCCCTCTGAAACATCAGAGGTAAGCTGTGGCAGAGGGCAAGATGGTGGCTACAAGTCCCTGGGAGGAAAGGCTGTGGGCTGTGAGATGGGGCCGTAGACAATGATACCTCCCCTAATTAAACAACAGAATGTTCTCTTCACTAGAAACGTCTTTCTCAGGGAAGTGCCTGCTTTCTGTCCCTTTGATGTCTTGCTTTGGGAAGGAAAGTGGTTTGCGTTGGTGGCTCTGTGGTCTTCTCTGTTCAGTTGGAGACATTGTGGACCTGACGCTTCTGCTCTTGCAAGTCAGGCCATTCACATTCAACAGGGGTTGTACTAACTTGTTCTGCAAGTGTTGGGCCTCTGCTCTGTTCACCGTTTGATATACTGGGGGAGATTAGTGATCAGAGATGTGATCAGAGATGTGATCATTGCCTGTTCTGCTCTCTCTCTCCACAGCCCAGCATCCTGGAAACCTGTGCCCTCATCATGAAGATAATTTGCTTGGAGATATACTATGTAGTTAAGTGAGTACTTTCCCCTCTTGAGATTTTAACTGAAGGTTGGGGGAGTGGGAGTTGGTGGCCTACCACTGGGTGCATGGCTGGAAAGAGCCAAGGCAGAGGAGAGAACTGGTTTGGAACCATTCATGGAGGCTAGTGTGCTGTGTCCCTGGCCAATCCACCGATGGCGTTTATGATTGTCAGAAAGAGTTATTGTGAAACAAACTCCATGCAACTCAGATTTTATGGAGGAGGAATCCTGGAAAGGCCTCAGCCTAACCCACACATTGGAGGTGTCCTGGAGCTGGTCTGCCTTTAAGCCCACGCGAGGTTGTTTTCTCTGCCTCAACAAGGGTCTGTACCCATTATATTCCCATCTACTTTCAAAACCTAACTGGAGGTTTTTTTCTTGACACTGTAGGGGTTCATTAGACCAGTCATTAAAAGATACACTCAAGAAATTTTCCATCGAGAAACGCTTTGCCTACTGGTCAGGGTATGTCAAGTCATTAGCAGTTCACGTGGCCGAAACAGAAGGCAGCAGCTGCACCTCCTTGTTAGAGTACCAGATGCTGGTGTCCGCCTGGAGGATGCTTCTCATCATTGCCACCACTCATGTAAGACGCTTTTGGGGAGAGTTTTCACTTTGATACCTTACCAATGATGTGTTGAGATACCTAGCAGATATAGCTCCTTGTGAGGAAGAATTAATCAGGGTTTATCCCTGAAAGCTAAACTGTAATAGGTTCTATGCTGATAAATTGGGGCTGTGGGGTATTTGAGGGTGTTGGGTCCAAGAGACCATTAAGAGGAGTGCAGAGAAGTGATTTGAAATCCTTTCAGAGTTCCTAAAGCCTCCTGTACCTCCCTTGGGCCTTGGCTGGGTCTTAACTGCTCCCTGGCTGCAAATGCCTCTTATACAAAGGCATAACTGCCTTCTTGTGCTGTGTACCTTGTAGACGTTAGGTCAATAAGTACTTGTTGACTAGTCAGCAGGAAGCTGTGACAGCTGCAGCAGCACCTTCTCTAAAAAGCAGTTTGTCATTGGTTCTAGAAACTGCATTTCCTGGTCTTAGAAAAAGAACAAAGACCATTGTCTCTGTACTCTGTCTACTGGGAGTTGGTTTTGAGAGAGAGAGAACATCTGGAAGAAATGCATTGTTCTTGGCTTTTTTGTGGTTTGACACCATCATGCTGTATCATAAGGACTTGGTATTGAAGTGTTCTTCCTTGGGGTATCCAGATTAACTTTTTTTTTCTTTTCTTCTTCTTGAGACGGAGTCTTGCTCGTCTCCCAGGCTGGAGTGCAGTGGTGCGATCTCAGCTCACTGCAACCTCTGCCTCCCAGCTTCAAGCCATTCTCCTGTCTCAGCCTCCCAAGTAGCTGGGATTATAGGTCACCACACCCGGCTAATTTTTATATTTTTCGTAGAGACGGGGTTTCACCTTGTTGGTCAGGCTGGTCTCGAACTCCTGACCTCAGGTGATCCACCAACCTCGGCCTCCCAAAGTGCTGGGATTACAGGTGTGAGCCACCACGCCCGACCCAGATTAATGTTTTGACTTCATGAACAACTTCAGCTTGATAGATGCCTCCTTGTTCCAAGCACCTCCTACATCTGTGAGATTTGTTTCCTAGTACCAGACTGCCCACATACCTGGAGCTTTGAGCCTAGAAGGGGCAGGTTGGTGGCTACTCTTGCTGTGGCATAGTGGTTTTGGACCCCTAAGACTCCATAACACACTTAAAGGCTCACCTGTCTTTGAGAATGGTTAATTCCCCAGAGTATAAGCTTTATGTCGCCTGCCTTTTAGGCCCTAGTTAGGCAGCAGTTCTTGAATTGTAGCTCTCAAAAAACCCACCATCCTCTTTCCCCCAAGGAAACCTGTCTGACTCTCTGTCTCTGACCTGTCTACCTATGCAAAAGAAAAGAAAAAAAAAAGAGAAAGAAAGCTAAGTCCAAGATGTTGTTCACCCGTTCATTCTCTTAATAGCATTAGTGGAATGCTTCCAGGCATTGGGATACAGCAGTGAATAAGGCAGATAAGATCTTTGATCGCCATTGAGAGTGCCCTATGATGGAGGAGGTAAATTATAAACAAATTCACCACTTAAAAATATGGTTTCAGATAGTGATAATTTGCTGTGAAGGAGATAATTAAGGTGCTGTGGTAATGAACACATGAGATAGAAGTAGTCAGGGTGACCTTCTCTGAGTGGTGATGTCCCAGCTGAGAGCTGAGTGTGTGAAGAAGCCTTCCAGGTGGAGCCCATGGAGGAGAGAAGTCTAGGCAGATGGACTTGCAAGTGCACAGTTCCAGCAGTGGAAAAGAGCTTGATATGTTCACGAAAGAGGCAAGCAGGGCTGGACTAGAGTGAGCACAGATGGGACTGATACTACAGTCAGTTGGACCAGATCCTGTGGGGTCTTTGGACCATGTTGAAGAGTCTGGTTCGCGTTTCCCGGGCACTGGGAAGTCTTTAAAGGATTCTAAGCAGAGGGAGGACAGAGTCTCAAAAGAGGAGGTGAACCTGGGCTTGATTCTGACCGTATCTAAGCGTCGACAGAAGAATAGCAGGGCCTTCAAGCCCTATTTTACTTTATCTTTTAGGGGACAGGTTCTCACTCTGTTGTCCAGGTTGGAGTGCAGTGGTGCAATGGTGGCTCACCTGCAGCCTCAACCTCCAGGTCTCATGTGATTGCCCCACGTCAGCCTCCTGAGTAGCTAGGACTACAGGCATGCATCACCATACCCAGCTAATTACAAATTTTTTGTTGTTGTTGAGATAGGGTCTCATCATGTTGCCCAGACTATCAGCCCTATTTTATTTTATTTATTTATTTATTTAAGACGGAGTCTTGCTCTGTTGCCCAGGCTAGAGTGCAGTGGCACGATCTCAGCTCACTGCAACCTCTGCCTCCTGGGTTCAAGCGATTCTTCTGCCTCAGCCTCCCACGTAGCTGAGACTACAGGTGCACCCCACCATGCCCAGCTAATTTTTGTATTTTTAGTAGAGACAGGGTTCCACCATGTTGGCCAGAATGGTCTTGATCTCCTGACCTCGTGATCCGCCCGCCTCCCAAAGTGTTAGGATTACAGGCATGAGCCACCATGCCCAGCCTATATAAGCCCTATTTTAAATCAGGGAGACTGATTTACCAATGACTAATTGCCTAGCAGAGGACCCCACTTTTCTTGGCCTCTAAAATCTGGGAAACTTTCCTAGCGAAACCTTTTTCTGTTCTTTTGCAGGCAGATATAATGCACCTGACTGACTCTGTGGTGCGTCACCAGCTCTTTCTTGACGTGCTTGATGGAACCAAAGCATTAGTAAGTGTGTCTGGGAGATTTCACATTTCTCCCAGGGAGGTTGTCTTTGAAGTCAAATAGCAGAGCTCATGAGTCTGCCAGCCAGCCGCACAATTGGTCAGGTCAGAGGGCTCACGTTGACCTGGGAGGCCCGAGGCTGTAGTGGGTCAGCAGAGCTCTGCTGCTGCTATGCCAGCCCTGGCCTCTCCCCCTCCACCCACCCCTGTGAGCTCACTGCTGGGGAAGAAAGGCAGTGAGGCCAGAGGTGCCCTGTGGATGGCATGCGAGTCTTGCCACTGTGTCTTGCCACTGACTTCTGACTAGTGTGGTGTCTCCTTTCAGCTCCTAGTTCCAGCCTCAGTGAACTGCCTTCGCCTCGGCTCCATGCAGTGCACTCTGCTGCTTATCCTCCTCCGGCAGTGGAAGAGGTGAGCCTGTGCCAGGAGAGGCAGAGGCCCAAGGCCAGAGCCTTCTTGTCAGTGCCTGCTTGCCTTCCTGAAGGAGAGAACTAGTGGGTGGAAGCTAGGCTGGTTTTCCATCTTGAGGAATGGGAGTGACATAGCAGAGAGGAGGTGAGGCACACTGGTGGGTATCCTGAGACGGAGCAGGGGCAGTGTATGGCCTTTTATGAGGCATTTTGTCTCACTCTCTACCCTGTATTCTTTTTTTTTGAGATGGAGTCTCACTCTGTCGCCCAGGCTGGAATGCAGTGGCGCGATCTCAGCTCACTGCAACCTCCACCTCCCAGGTTCAATTGATTCTTGTGCCTCAGCCTCCCTAGTAGCTGGGATTACAGGTGCGCGCTACCATGCCCGACTGATTTTTGTATATTTAGTAGAGATGGGGTTTCACCATGTTGGCCAGGCTGGTCTCGAACTCCCGATCTCGGTTGATCTGCCCGCCTTGGCCTCCCAAAGTGCTAGGATTACAGGCGTGAGCCACTGCCCCTGGCCCACCCAGTATTCTTTCTAGAGAGTTAGGTTCCGTGGATGAAATCCTTGGACCCTTGACGGAGATCCTGGAAGGAGTGCTGCAGGCCGACCAGCAACTCATGGAGAAGACCAAGGCCAAGGTGTTCTCAGCATTCATCACAGTGTTGCAAATGAAGGAGATGAGAGGTGAGGGGCAGAGGCAGGGGGAGCAGCAGCTGCAGTCTGCCCACCCCTGCTGACAGCTGGGTGGGGCTTCCTTCACCTTAGGGCTACACGTTTCTTCTGGGCCCTTTTGAGTTTCCAGTCTTGGAATTCTTACCTCAAGAAAGCTACGTTTTTCCCTCATGTGTCTCTCCCTCCTCTCCCACTGGACAGATGCTGTCCCTCTTAGCACCCTACTACATCCCTGGCCCCCTGCCTAGGAAGGAAACCTTGGTGTACAGTGAGAGTTGGCCTGGTGAGCATGACAGCATCCCTCTCTATCTATTCTGCAGTAAGTGACATCCCCCAGTACTCCCAGCTGGTGTTGAACGTCTGTGAGACCCTCCAAGAGGAAGTGATTGCACTCTTCGACCAGACCCGCCACAGTCTGGCATTAGGCGGTGCCACCGAGGACAAGGACAGCATGGAGACTGACGACTGTTCTCGGTCCCGGCACAGGGACCAGCGTGATGGGGTGAGAGTGCCCTAGAAGGCCATCCGTCCTTTCCACTGCCCGTCAGCTCTGTGCCTGACTCTGGGGATAACTAGTGAGCAAGACAAGACAGTCGCTGCACTTCCGGAGTTCACGGCCTAGTGGGAAAGGTTAATAGATCAGACACTGCAGAAAAGCAGAGGAAGCCCATTGTACCGCAGGAGAGAAGTGCAGGGAGTACTTAGTCTTGCTTCTAACCTGATCTGGGACTTCGGTGCCTTTTCAGCAATGACTTAGGGATTGTAGCGGCAGGCAAATGCAGGGGCAGGGAAGATTTGGGCAGTGAGAAGAGTACCTGGTCAGCTGTGGTTAGAATTGTCCAGTGACCTGAAGAAAGGCTAGCATGAGCATAGGAAAGTGAGGACCGAAGAGCTGGGGCTGGATGATGGCAGTTTCATCAGGGTCTTTGATTTGGATCCAAAGTGAAGTAGGAAATGATGTAAGATTTTTAAACAGGGGGAAAAATTGATCTGATTTTAACTCTAGAAAGATCACTCTGGACTTAAAACTCCAGGCCTCAAGCCATCCTCCCATTTCAGCCTCCCAAAGTGTTGGGATTACAGGCGTGCTCAAGAAAGATCACTCTGGATGCAGTATTGAATAGTATTTTTCAAATTGTGGGATCATGACCTATTAGAGACAGTCTTGAAATTAGCACATTTTGTTAGAACCAGCATTTTTTTTTTTGAGACACAGTCTTGCTCTGTCACCCAGGCTGGAGTGCAATGGTGCGATCTGGGCTCACTGCAAGCTCCACCTCCCAGGTTTACACCATTCTCTTGCCTCAGGAGAATGCCTCCTGAGTAGCTGGGACCACAGGCACCCGCCACCATGCCCGGCTAATTTTTTGTATTTTTAGTAGAGATGGGGTTCATCTACAGGATGGTCTGGATCTCCTGACCTTGTGATCCACCTGCCTCGGTCTCCCAAACTGCTGGGAATATAGGCGTGAGCCACCACGCCCGGCCTTTATTTTTTCTTAAAGTAGAATAAAATGTTTAAGAAAATATCACTGTGCTTTGTGTGATGTTAATTAGGGTAGGTATTATTAGTGAAAAACTGTAAACGTGTACATGAGGGTACAGTCTAAAAAGTCTGTATGACTGTGGGTCATGGCCAAAAAGAAATTTGAAGGGCCACTGGTATAAGGATAGAGAGGATGGAACAGGACCATTTAGGAGGTGGGTGCAGTAGCAAGGCAAGAGGTGGCATTGGGCAGGGCCATAGAGGTCCCTCACACTCCATGTGGCAGAGTTGGTTGGAGTGTCCAACGTGAGACAAGAAGTGGCACTGACAAGGGTGGTGGCAGTGTGGGAGGTGGGAGGGAAGAGGTGGGGGTAGCTCCAGTCAGTTTAGGGTTGGTCATTACAGTGGCTGGAGTTGCTGCTGTTCATTGAGAGGTGGACACAGGAGAGGGGCAGGGTGGGAGAGAGTGTGCATTCTGTGTTACTGAAGCTCATTTGGTGATGTGCGTAACCAAACAGGTCTTGGGCAACCAGGGCCACAGCTGCCTGTCATCATCCTCTTCCTCCTCCTCTTCTTCTTCCCCCTTTTACTCATCTTTGCCCCTGGGCCCCAACAGGTGTGTGTCCTGGGCCTGCACCTGGCCAAGGAGCTGTGTGAGGTAGATGAGGATGGTGACTCCTGGCTGCAGGTGACCCGCAGGCTCCCCATCCTACCTACCCTCCTCACCACCCTAGAGGTGAGCCTTCGCATGAAGCAGAACCTACATTTCACTGAGGCCACACTGCATCTGCTTCTTACCCTGGCTCGCACTCAGCAGGTAGGAGGCCAGCCCGAAGGCAGGAGGGAGCATCCTTGCTTGCCTGGGTGGGTTCTGACAATCCCAGAAGCTATGATCTAGCCTGAGATCCCAACCTTCCCTGGGCAGGGCAGGGGCAGGCTCCATCTCATTCCTTGTCTTTCCCTCCTCCCAGGGAGCCACAGCAGTGGCTGGAGCTGGCATCACCCAGAGCATTTGTTTGCCCCTTCTGAGTGTGTACCAGCTGAGCACCAATGGCACAGCACAGGTAAGTGTCAGGAGCTTGCCAGGAGGCCCAGCCTGGGCATCCTACAGTTTCAGTTGAAAAGTGTCCTTCTCTACCTTTCCCTGGAAGTTGCTTTTCTCTTAATGGCCTAATACACTGATGGTGAAGAGTCTTCCCTGCCCCCAGGCGGATCTCTAGCAAGAGAAACTCACCACTAAAGGCACTGCCTGGCCTTTGTGCACTGCCTCTGGGAGACGGGATGGGTTCTTCCCGTTGCAGGTGTGAGGAAGACTAAACCAGATAACATATCCCTGGGACCAGGCCTCTAGCCAAGGCAGCTGTCCTCTCCTGTCATTCCCAAAGACAAGTGTGTCATTGTGACTTCTCCACCCCTGCACCACCAGACCAGGACTGGGAGAAGGGAAGTGGGTGGTTTGGGGGCTTAATGGGGCCTCAGCACCCTGCTCCCTGTGTCCCTTGGTTATTTCTAGTTTAACAGATATCTCCTAATTTCAAAAAAGTAGTCTTCACCTGAACCTCTCACTCTCATGAGAGTGACATGTCCAGGTTCCCATAGCTCGTCAGTGGCACACCTGAGTCTGGAACCCTGGATCTTGTATCTCAGCCTGGTGCTCTTTCCTTGCATCTACTGGCCTTGGCCCCTTTCTGGCCCTGGTTGCCAGGCAGTGACTGTGTCTATTGTGGGAAGTCTTTTCCTTTCAGCGCAGCTGGGCTGCCTTAGTTGCTGTACTGCAAGGAGGCCCTGCCCGTCAGCAGGGTTCCTGAGCTTGTCTGCTGTTTGTGTCTTAGACACCTAGCGCCTCTCGGAAGTCCCTGGATGCCCCCTCTTGGCCAGGAGTCTACCGCCTGTCCATGTCCTTGATGGAGCGGCTGCTGAAAACTCTGCGCTACAACTTCCTGACTGAGGCCCTGGACTTCGTAGGTGTCCACCAGGAGCGGACCTTACAGGTGAGGGGCTGCCTGCATCGCAGGGGTGGGGGTTTCGGGGTAAAAAGGGTTCTGTGCCATTCATGGGGCCGGTGGGTGTGGAGCCTGGGCCTCAGTAGTGGAGGGCTGTCGATGCCTTCATTTCTGCGATGCTCTAAATACTCTGCTGGCTCACTGGCCAGCCAGTCTGCTGAGGGACGGGAACGGTCTCGGGTCAGAATCCTAGTTGTACCACTGAGCCATTTCTTGAGTTCCACCTCAGCATTTGGGGGCCTGGGACGTTTCCTCTCCACAGGAGGGCAGGTGTGGGTATGTCAGGTCCCTCAGCCATCCCCATCCTTCCCTGATGTCTCCTTTCCTCCCAGTGCCTCAACGCGGTGAGGACAGTGCAGAGTCTGGCCTGCCTGGAGGAGGCGGACCACACCGTGGGTTTTATTCTGCAGCTCTCCAACTTCATGAAGGAGTGGCACTTCCACTTGCCTCAGCTCATGCGTGATATCCAGGTGGGGGCCCCGGATGGTGTCCTGGAGTCTGGAGTAATGCTTGGAGACAGGGAGGCTGTGAGCTCTCACTGAGGCACCTCTAGTGAATTGCAGGATGTTCCTGAACGGGGGCTTTTCCCTTGGGGAACACAGGGTTTGGTGTCATGTGCTTACTCTGGCTAAATGTTTCCTTTCATAGTCAAGGGTAGCCATGTAGATTAAGAACTTGTACTTTATCAGTTAGATATTGGTTCAGATCCTTTAAGAATACACCTGGGACCAGGCGTGGTGGCTCATGCCTGTAATCCTAGCACTTTGGGAGGCAGTCAGGAGTTTGAGACCAGCCTGGCCAACATGGTGAAACCCCATCTCTATTAAAAATAGAAAAATTAGCTGGGCGTGGTGGTGCGTGACTGTAATCCCAGCTACTTAGGAGGCTGAGGTGGGAGAATCGCTTGAACCTGGGAGGCGGTGGTTGCAGTGAGTCAAGATTGAACCGTTACACTCCAGCCTGGGCGACAGAGCGAGACTCCCATCTTGGGGGGGAAAAAAAAAAAAAAAAAGGCTGGGCGCAGTGGCTCACGCTGGTAATCCCAGCACTTCGGGAGTCCAAAGCGGGCGTATCACAAGGTCAGGAGCTCAAGACCAGCCTGGCCGATAGGGTGAAACCCCATCTCTACTAAAAATACAAAAATTAGCTGGGTGTAGTGGCGCACGCCTGTAGTCCCAGCTACTCGGGAGGCTGAGGCAGGAGAATGGCGTGCATCTGGGAGGCGGAGGTTGCAGTGAGCCGAGGTCACACCACTGCACTCCAGCCTGGCGACAGAGCAAGACTCTATCTCAGGGGAAAAAAAAACACTGAACAAAACCAAAAACACACACACACCTGGAGCTGGGAACCAGCTGGAGGTGAAGAAAGAACACAGGCTCCAGAGCCAGGCAGGCTTCTCTCATCTGCTGGTTGTATGACCTTGGCCAAGTCACTTCAGTTATTTGTAACCTTTTATTCTTTTCTCATAAAATGGAATCAGCCATAATCCTCATCTTCATTTTATTTATTTATTTATTTATTTATTTAGAGACAGAGTTTTGTTCTGTCGCCCAGGCTGGAGTGCAGTGGCGTGATCTCAGCTCATTGCAAGCTCCGCCTCCCGGGTTCACGCCATTCTCCTGCCTCCGCGTCCCAAGTAGCTGGGACTACAGGTGCCCGCCACCGTGCCCGGCTATTTTTTTGTATTTTTTAGTAGAGACAGGGTTTCACCGTGTTAGCCAGGCTGGTCTCAATCTCCTGACCTTGTGATCCGCCTGCCTCGGTCTCCCAAAGTGCTGGGATTACAGGCTTGAGCCACCATGCCCGGCCTCATCTTCTATTATTTTAGGACCTTATAATATATGAGGCACCTAGCTGGGTCCCAGTGAAACAGTCCAGTTCTGAGCCCTACTGGCCCCGAGTTTGTAGCCCTGAGTACTTAGTGGCTATAAGGGCTTTAAAGCTGGAAAGTGGCCAGGGGAGCATGAGGGAGGGAGGGAGAGAAGAGCAGCAGCGAGTGAGAAGAGCGCGTGGGTGTTACGTGGAGGGCTGTTGGGTTGGGCTAGTTGGGTGACTGGGCTGCTGACAAGAGAATCCCTCCTCTCTCCTATGTCTCTCCCAGGTCAACCTGGGTTACCTGTGCCAGGCATGCACCTCCCTCCTGCACAGTCGAAAGATGCTGCAGCATTACTTACAGGTAAGCGTCCTATGCCATGAGGGGCTGGAATACCTCACTGTGGCTTCCCGAGCTCCACCTTCATTTCTTGACTCTCCCTAGAACAAAAATGGGGATGGCCTCCCCTCGGCCGTTGCCCAGCGAGTCCAGAGGCCACCATCTGCTGCTTCTGCTGCCCCCTCCTCCTCCAAGCAGCCTGCTGCTGACACAGAGGCATCAGAGCAGCGGGCCTTGCACACAGTCCAGTATGGCCTTCTCAAGATCCTCAGCAGGACGCTGGCAGCCCTGCGCCACTTCACCCCAGATGTCTGCCAGATCCTGCTGGATCAGGTACCGGCCATCATCTGTTCGGCACCACCTCCCCTAAAGGCTCTGCTCTGTTGTGCACTGAGAGCTACCTGGGGCCTTAACTGGGTCCTGGATGGCTCTTGACTTTTCTTGTAGTCCCTGGACCTTGCTGAATACAACTTCCTGTTTGCCCTGAGCTTTACCACTCCCACCTTTGACTCCGAAGTCGCCCCCTCCTTTGGGACCCTTCTGGCCACAGTGAATGTGGCCCTCAACATGCTTGGAGAGGTAAGTGGGTTCTGTCACTGTCCTCTCCCCCGGCTCCTCCCCCAGCCCGCCACTTCCAGCCAACCTTGGGCATGGTACCTAGCCTCCCGAGACTGCTCCGCTCCGTAAACTAAACATGACAGCACCTCTGAGAATTACTGTGAGGATTAAATGAGGTAACTGATGAAATTTGTTTAGTGCAGGGCATGCAAGTAGGAAGCTCTCAGTAAGTGGGAGCTGTTCCTGTTGTCTTAGTTTTTTACCCTTGCTTCTCTTCAGCTGGACAAGAAAAAGGAGCCCCTCACCCAGGCAGTGGGGCTCAGCACACAGGCAGAAGGGACCAGGACGTTAAAGTAAGCGCTCTTTCTGAGATTTGATAAGGGGCTGGGGAAGTCATGGGCCCACTGTTCTCAGGTTTGGCCAGCCTGGGCCTCTGTAGCAGTGCCAAAAACCTACCTCTCCTCCCAGGTCCCTCCTGATGTTTACCATGGAAAACTGCTTCTACCTGCTCATCTCTCAGGCGATGCGGTACCTTAGGGACCCGGCTGTGCATCCCCGGGACAAACAGCGGATGAAGCAGGAGCTCAGCTCTGAGTTGGTATGGATGGATAGGGAGGGCTGGGCCAATAGGGCCAGAGCCCTGTGGGGTCCCGTCTGGTAACCCCCAAGGGTCAGAAGAGTGGCCAGATGTGCTGAGCCTCACCAAACCACTTTTTTTCTTGTAGAGCACGCTGCTCTCCAGCCTCTCGCGCTACTTCCGCCGGGGAGCCCCCAGCTCCCCTGCCACTGGTGTCCTCCCCTCGCCGCAGGGCAAGTCCACCTCTCTCTCCAAAGCCAGCCCTGAGAGTCAAGAGCCTCTGATCCAGCTAGTGCAGGCATTTGTCCGGCATGTGCAAAGATAGGGCAGTGCTGTGCTGCTGTGCTGCCTACCTACCCCTCTCCACCAGCCTACACCGCACCCTGGCTGCCAGGGCCTATACAACGGAGGGCACCTTCTGTCACCCCCTCCCCGAGTAGCCACTTCAACCACCCACCCACTGATGTTATTTTTATACTAGATGAAGAGGTCAACAGCAGGCATGGGGAGTGGAGTCTTCTGTGCTTAGGCCCTCACGCTGCCGACGCCCCCAGAGGAGCATTCCTTCCCTTCCAGCATTCCCCACAGCACGGCCAGCCAGGGGAGGCGGGAGCCCAGGAGAGGGCTCTATGCACGGGTTTCAGAATCTGTTTTCCATGCTCTGTCCCTGCAGTTTTGGTAATTCTGTGGTCTATTTATACAAATATTAAAATCCTGTTTATAGACAGCTGTGTGATATTTAACTTCAAAGCCCAGGGATGATGACCTGGCTCTCAGAACCTAGAAAACTCCCCTGGCCAGGCGCCTGGGAGTGGGGCTGCAGCCTCGGGGGAAGGCAGGTATTGATAGATGGCCAGTTCACCAGCATCTCCTCATTCCTGTCCATAGGCTGAGGGTTAGGCTGAGTGGGTGCTGTTCCCTTCCTTGGCCTGCCCTGGTTGTGTCCTTGGCCCTGGTTTCGTTGGCCCAGTGGGCTGAGCTCATCCCTGGGTGAGCCTTTCTTGAAGCTCTGTGCCTTCCTATTTATAGCCCGGTTCCCCTGTCAACCCCCCATCTCCTCTTCAGAAGCCCCAACAGTGGGGCCTACTAGCTGTTGGCCTTCTCAGGACTGAAGTCAGAATGCCAGGTCCTGCTAGGGGCCATCTAAAACACAGCCACCACTTAGGGTTTCTAGAATCAGGCTGCCTCGGCTTCAGTCTCTGCTCAGCCACTTGCCAGTTGTGGTCCCTTGAGGAGGTGACTGTCTTGCTGATCTCATCTGTGAAATGTGGACACTGAGGATGGCATGAGAACCCGTGGCACAGGGGCACGTGCTGGGCAAAATGCCCAACATGCAGACAGCGCGGACCACTACCCACTTGAGTTTGAACTGTCAGGCACATTCTACAGTCCACAATCCAAATTTAGGAAACTTTCTCTTAGGAATAAAACATTCCTTGTGCAGCTTCATGTCCAGGAACAGCACTGCCCTCTGAGAGGCACAGGCCCCGCGGAAGGTAGGGAGGGCTGCACTTCCCAACTTAGAGAGCTGGTGGCCAGGGCAGCCGCAGGGCCCCTGCTCACTCTGGGGGTCACCCCACCCAGGAAGAGTGGGGCAGGGGGTGAGTCTACCCTTCCCTTTCCCACCCTCAGGGCCAGGCCCTGACAGGAGCCCAGGTGACTCGCACACAAGGAGGGTTTATTGGCTAGAGAGCAAACGCAGGCAGAAGTAAAAACACCAGATAAAAAGTGAGTGTGGAGAGGTGGAGGCTGCGGCCGCTGGACTTGGCTTGAGCTGTGAGGGGTGGGAGGGGAGGATAGCACCGGAAGATGCTGCTCCGGGCCCAACACCAGCCCTGGCCAGGCTCTCCCCTCCCAGGGGCAGCGCCCAGTCCCCAGGGGCTGCCAGAGCTCTGTGTGCCTTGCTGCATTCCCCCATGCAGCTTTTGGCAATTGAAAGGCAGGGCTCTCACTGAGTGCACCTGGGGCTTCCTGAGCCCATCTGCGGCCCCACCCTGGCCTAGGTGCTGAGTGCAGCTGCTTCAGACAAACCCTCCCTCCTTAGTGAAGCCGGGAGGGTGGGGCGCTCAGGGATGCAGGCAGGGGCAGGGGCTCCAGAGCCACAGGTCAGAAGCAGGGCTGGGGGAGGGGCGGGGCCATTCAGCCTCAGGCACCCTCACAGCTAGGTGACCAGGAGCAGGGACAGAATGGGGTGAATTCTCCCCACTCTGAACAGAAGTGTCACCAACAAACAAGGTAAGTGGCAGGGCTATGCCCATCCTCTCCTGCCCAGGCCAGAATGTGGGGGGTGGGGGGACCTGCCTAGCTGAGCAGTTCCAAGTAGGTGACAGGGACTTTGCCCTTCTTGTTGCCTCTCTCGCCAATGAGCCAGTCAGGGTCCATGCCAGGCAGGCTGTAGACAGTGATGAGCTGCAGAGATGGCAGTAGAGGACGGTCATGGCCTGGCCAAGGGTGGAACTGGCCCCAGGACTAAGTGGGGACAGAGCTGCCACCTCCCCATGGCCCGTGGCATGTGCTACACTTTCAGTGGCTGGCGCTCATCTCACCTGCTCCATAGAGACCCGGCAGAGCAGGGATTGCCTCCTCAGAGCTGGAGATGCCCTCTCTAACCTGTTGGTCCCCGCTTTCCCATCAGGGCCCCTCCAGGCCCAACGTGCCTGATCCCAGCGCCCAGGCTGCTCCTCACCCCGCCCATTCCTGCCCCACCTTGTGGCACCAGGCCCACCTCATCAGCCAGCAGGGCCAGCTCACTGCTGTCGGCCGCCTCGTAGTCATAGAGCACCCGAGCTTTGCGGGTGCCACTGGCAGGAGGGGCCACCTCTTCCAGGCAGAGCGAGGCCTCCCCCGGAGGGGCCAGGCTGGCCACAGAGGGCACAACAGGCATAGTGGCCGCAGCGGTGGTGGGTGAGGTGCTGCTCAAGGGTGGGGAGGCAGGCTCTGTGGTGCCCACGAAGGTGCCTGGAAATCTGGAGAGGAGGGATACATCTTAGCAGGTGGGAGTCCCAGAAGGGACCCCAGAAGCAAACTCCCCTCCCCAGCCCCCGGAGCCCCACTCCAGTCCCAGCTACTCACATGGCACCCTGGGAGCTGGCAGCACAAAGGGAGAAGCAAAGCAAGGGAAGGGTGAGATGGCCCTACCCCCTGGTCCCTGCCATCCTCCCCACCCAGGCATACCCTAGAAACCCTCAGGGTACCCAGGGGACTCAGGTCAGTAAGGCCAGCCACTCTACCCTCATACACGTGAGGTGCCCGGGCCCAGAGTGGGTTCCGGCAGAGCCCTCCAACCCAGCTCAGTGTCAGAGGACTTGCCCAGAGGAGCTCATGCTGCCCACGGATGGGGTCTGGGAGCCAGGGGACCCCAGTGGGCTCAGCAGTGCTGGCCCCGTACCTGCCCAGCTGCTTCTGCAAGTCCAGCATGTGGCGGTAGCACTGTGCGTAGTAGGTTGTCTGAGACTTGACGAACTCATGGAGGCAGCGCAGGTGGTTCACCTGTGGGGAGGAGGCCAGAGGCTGACTTCTAACGTCCCGCCCTCAGAACGAAAAATTCCATCCCCATCCCTGTCCTCTACCAGACCTTGCTTCGGCATTCCAGGGTGCCCTGCCCCTATGCCCACACCCTCCCCGGTGGGACTTGCTCTGTGAGGGCCATTCTGGGGCAGCCCTGCTGACCCCGTGGTTCAGGCACACCGGGTGCCCGCTGAGGGTTGCGCTTCAGTGAAGGTGGGCGGGGGACTCACATGAGTGCTGCTGATTCCCTCCAGCAAGAGACGAGTCACTTCTGCTTGCCGGTCAAACTCTGTCTGGGCCACGCGGAGCTCCTGCTCGGCCTGGGCAGGGCAGGGCAGGGCAGCCGTGAGCACCCACACACCACCCACCAGCTTCCTCGCAGTCTTCCCGTGGAACCTACCTGGGAGCTGCCTGTCCCTTTTCCCCTGGGAACACAGAGAGCCTTCTAGGTCTATGCCTGACTTCATACATGGAGCCCCAACCCCAGAGAAGCTAGAGCCCCACTCAGGACCCCCACAGGCAGCTGTAGTGACAGACCCTCCCTCCATCACCCATTGGAGAAATCCAGCCAGCAAGTGCATCCTGAGGGCCTACTGTGTGCTACAGGGTACTGTGGAGAAAACATTTCCCCACAGAGGGGAAACTGAGGCCCAGGGAGGGAAAGCAGTAACCCCTCCCCAGTGGGTGTAGGGCAGAGTGAGAAACAGACCAGATCCCACAGCAGCAGGTGTGCCTGTACCCTGCCACCCCTTCTTCCCCGAGCCCAGCCCCCCAGGCCCCAACTTACCTTGTCCACCTCATCATTCCAGAGCTGTGGAGACGGCAGCAGGAGTGGCCAGCAGGAGAGGGGAGAGGAGGACAGCTGGACCCTAGAGCCTGTGCCCTGCCCCAGCTCCCAGACTCAACTTCTGCCCCCTGCCCCTCTGCCCCACCCGCCCAAACAGGAGCTGAGACTGGGCCGAGGCAGGCCTGGGAGCTGGGGGCTGGCAGTCCCAGTCCCTCTAACATGCCTCATGCAGGAAGGGAGCAGCCAGCGGGAGTCCTGCTTCTATTTCTCCTACAGTGTCAGCCCCAGACTCTGAGTGGGGTCTGAAGAGAGACCGAGTGCCCCACCCCGTCCTGACTGTTGGCTCAGGCTGGTGGGCTGGGAGGCAGGACTGTGTGACCCTGGGCCAGTCACTGAACTTTTCTGTCCTCTGGCAGAGAAAGGCAGCCTCGTGCCTGAGTCACACTGGGACTCAATGGCAAAAGAAAAACAGGGCAGTCTCCACCCTCTAGGATGTTTCTCCTTCCACTGGGCACAGGGAGGAGGCGGGAAGTGGATCCTGAAGAAGAAAGACTGTGCCCGGCCACGACCAGGAGACCCAGCGCTCCTGCCGCTTCCGGAGATCTGACCCGAGACAACAGCCCGAAATAGGGAACGCGGACCCAGGCCAGTGTGCGTGGCCCACCCATGTGGCCCCCATGCTGCTTAGGAAGTCCCCGTCCAGGAGCACTGGAAGTTGCTGTGAGAGCCAACTAGAGTTGGTGGCCTGAGGGAGTCACCCAGCCACAGAACGACGGCACGAAAGACACAAGGCAGCATGCTCACGACAGAGGTGAGGGTCTCACCCCTGGGGGCGGGAAGGAGAGAAAGTGGGCAGACAAGGTGCAGCAGTGGTGACAAGCATGAGGGAGAGGTGTGGCCTAGTCCCCAAACTACACAGGAAATACCAGACATCCCAAGAAAGCTTAAAAACCATGACATGCGAAGCCTCCACGATCCTGTCCTCCCCGACTCCCCCAGGGGCCCTGCCTGAGCCTCCTCAGGACACGACATGCCCTGCTCCAGAACCTCTGGGCCTTAGCACAGCCTCAGGCCCTCCCGCCCCCCAGGCGCTCTCCAGGCCTACACGGCAGTCCACTGCCTCCTGTCTTTAGGGGTCTGTGAACTCCAGAAAGGCACGGCCAGGCCTCCTCCTCTATCCTCAGGGCCTCCCCAGGGCCTGGCATTCAGAGACAGCAGGAGGTGGAGGGGCCCTGAGGATGGGACAGCTGCCGCCCTGAGTTCTCCACGCTACTCGGTACGGCTGGCCCTGCCGCCAGCTCCAGCGTTTTGCAGAGGGGAAGCAAGTCCAGCTCCATGGCCACAGGGCACAGGGGCCAGGCTGTGGACAGAGGTGGGGGCTGCTGCCCCTCCCCAGTGTCTCAGGACTGACCTGATCACATGGCAGTGCCCCCACCTTACCCGCTGGCCTCTAGCTCCTGTGCAGTCAGAGGCAGTGGCATGGGACTTGGGGAGAGAGGACGAGGGGTCGGGAGGGGGTGGGGTGCGCTTACCGCGGAGGCGCTGGCCGAGAGAATGTAATTACGAGGTCTAGTCTCCTGAAAGTCAGGCACCGTCTGGCGGGGAACAGAGTTCATGTGGGGAGGGGGTCACCCTGGGCCAGGGCCAGGGTCGAGGTCAGGAGGCTACCCCAGAGTCTTGCACAAGGAGATGTCAGGAGGCCTGACCCCAAGGACAGGGGGATACAAACACAACACAAACCCTCTTCTCCCGACTCCAGCCACCTGGAGATGAGGGGCCTAGGGACTTGGAGAGTCCAGACAAAGATCAAGTGGCTGTAGGCACTGGAGCCCAGGAGAGCAAATGTGGTGAGGAGACAGCCGAGGCTGCCTGAGCAAGTCACAGGCTGGGCTCTCCCCTCCCAGGGGCCACAGCCCCCTCCTCCCAAGACCAGTGGCTCAGATGCCCCAGGGTCCCACAAACACAGCCCACCCCCACCTGGGATGGCTTTTTCCATCCCAGAATCTGCACACCGCATCTCTCACTCCTGCATCAAGGGCCAGGCCCTTCCCGACAAGTGTGGACAGATGGATGCATGGGCAGACAGAGTGACAGACATCCAACATTTGCAAAAAGCTGACTCACAGGCCCCAACGCCTGGCATCCCCCCTAAACCAGAGGCCCTGCACAGTAGAGGCTCTGGCGGGGAGACCAGCTGCTTGCAAAATGCCCCAAGGACGTGGGCTGGCCACGGCACCGTGGGTCCACGGGCAAGATGGGCAGACCGGAAGCAGCACAGCGCGTGGGACAGGTATACTCACATCTCCCTCACACTGAGCCAAGTTACCCAAAGCAGGACGGAAAGGAACAAAAACAAAGAGTTAGTGAGTCCACAGCGCAGGCAGGAGCAGGCCCCCCAGGCCCTAGTGGGAGGGGACACCAGGCGGTCAGGCGGAGGGAGGCACCACAGCCTGCCCTCCTGAAGAGTCCTAACGTGTGTGTGCTTATGGGCACAGAGCTGTGGGGCTTGAGTCCTCTGGAATGCTGTTCCCCGGGCTGCCCAAGTCCTAGCTCTGGAAAGGGTGGCCTGGCCCAACCCCAGGATGCAAGGTTGTCCAGGCCCACCAGGCGAAGGAGAGGTCGTACCACTGCAATGACTAAGGAAAGGCTCCCCTGGCCTGGCTGATGGAGTGTGTTCTGGCTGAGTTACTCCAGAGACATTATCTGGCCCTGAGTGACAGGGGAGACTGTCCTGTTCAGGTGACTTAAAAGAGGTCATCCCAATAGGCACAGGTCACCCTAGCCAACCCCAAGATTGAAACAGCTATACCCCTGCCTCTGATCTAGACCCCACACACTTGAGTGACCTGAGACCCTGCACACAGTTTTCGCCAGGGGCAGTGCAGGTTCTGGGGCACACTATGGGAGGGGAACACAAGGTGTATGGACAGCTGTGACCCCAGGCTGGGCCTGGCCTCCCTCGGCTAATCACCTGGCAGCCACAGGTAGCCATCTCCCAGCAGGCCCTGGACCTGGGAGTTCCCTCTGCAAAGTGTGAGGCAGCCTTTAGGCCCTGCACCCCAAGCAACCTCTCGTGCCAGGAGGGTGTTCACCCTTGGGCCCAGCTCCTCTGATCCTGGCCTCGCCCTGGGCACATTGTCCCAGGCTACGTCCCATTGACCCAGCCAGGCTGAACAGGCCTCAGTGGGCTGGGAGTGAAGGGGGCGCCAGATGGCCCAGGCCCTATCCAATCTCATGAGGCTGCTTGATGGGGCCCCTCAGACACAGCCCTGAGCAAGTGGGCGGTCCAGCTCCCAGGTTCTCCACACCATCGTGGGGGCGCCTGAGCACAGGGACCCTGAGCCTGACGTTCAAGCAGCAAGTAGTAGAGTTAGTAAGAAGGTGTCATACCTGGGCAGAGCTGGGGACAGAGCCGAGCATCTAGGAGGGCAGGGCATGCAGGGGACTCCAGCTGCCTGGCGGGGTGACTGTGGGGTACCCTGCACCCAGCTGGGGGCACTGCTGATCCACCCACACCGTAAATGTCTCCCCGGGAACCAGAGCTCGGGGGCCACCAAGGCTCCCTTGAGGGCAGGGACAGAGAGGCTCAGCCCAGCAGCCCCCAGCCAGGCATCTCCAGCCAGGGAGAGAGGAGAGAGGTCATGCCAAACACCAGGTCCCTTCATGCCCCCACCCCTTGGCTCTAGCCAGAGCCTGGGGGCCAGGAGGCCGGTGGCAACACCTACCGTGGCTTTGGCTTCTGCAGCCTTGGCCTTCTTCAGCCTCGCTTTGCAGGCATCCAAGTCCAGACGCCGGTTTTGGAGGAGCCGCCTCTCCTTCTACAGGGCAGGGCATGGGGACAGTGAGACCCTGGGCCGCCCTGGGAGACCCAGAGCCATGCATGGCAAGATTGGTGCTGGGGACTATTGAGTCAAGACAGGGAAACTAAGGCCCAGAGATAGGAGGTCACTCAGTCCAAAGGAGCCCTCTTTGGGGAGGCCCCAGGAGTTTTCAGCCCCAGCACTGGAAGACAGCCTGTGCTCAAAGGCTCTGAGAAGAGAACGCCATGGTTACCATGAAGCGCAGTAGTCCCAGGGCCCTCACCGAGATGGTCTTCCAGTCCCCCTCCAGGAAGTTGCGCAAGGGTGTGAGGAAGCTGATGGAGGCCGTGTGGATAAAATCCCTCTCCGCAGCTCCCAGTTGCTTTTCGGCTTCTGCCACCTTGATCAGTGTCTTCCCTGAGAAAACAGAGTTGAAGGGTGAGGAAGGTCAGGCTCAGGCTGCTCTGATCTACAGGCAGCAGGAGAGGGCTCAGGAAGAGCTTGCTGAAGAGCAAGGGCCGGGGCGCTCAGCACAGAACGCTTTGCCTGGGAAGAAGAAGGAGAAACCTACACCACACCGTCAACTGGGGACTGACAAATAAACAGTGGGACAGCCAAAATATGAAACACATCGCAGCCATTATAAAGATGGGAGTTAGACTTCCAGAATGTCAGAGAAAGGAGCTCAACAAATCCCCGCCCAAAAAAAGTAACAATAAAACTGGACACCACGCCAGGTGTGGTGGCTCACACCTATCATCCTAGCACTCTGGGAGGCCGAGACAGGAGGATCACTTGAGCTCAGCAGTTCGAGACCACCCTGGGCAACATAGTGAGACCATGTCTCCTTGAAAATAAAACAAATTGAAAGAAAACTGGACACAATTGTCAAAAACATCCATTTCTGGACTCTGGAAATTGACCAAGGCAAAAAACAAATTAAAAAGCATTTAATCAAGAAAAACTGCTGGGCTGGATGCTGTGGCTCACATCTGTAATCCCAGCACTTCGGAAAACCAAGGTGGGCAGACTGCTTGAGCCCAGCTGTGCAAGACCAGCCTGGGCAACATGGCAAAACCTCATCTTTATAAAAAATAAATTAAAAAAAATAAGAAAAATGAGCAGCGCCTCAGAACCTATGGGGCACTGTCAAGTGAACCAACATATGAGTAACACGAGTCCCAGAAGAGGAGAAAATAAGGCAGAAAAAATATCTGAAGAAACAATAAGAGGCTGGGAGAGCTGGCTCATGCCTGTAATCCCAATACTTCGGGAGGCCCAGGCGGGAGGATCATTTGAACCCAGGAGTTTGAGGCTATAGTAGTAAGCTATGATTGTACCACTGCACTCCAGTCTGGGTGACAGAGCAAGATCCTGTCTTAAAAGGAAAAGAAAAAACATGGTTTGATTCATCACATACAAGAGAGCTACAATAAGATAAATTGTCTTCTCATTAGAAACAATAGAGGCCAGACAGCAGTAAGATATTACTGCTTATGATGAATTTATGATAAATTACTATTTATTCAAAGTAAAGAAAAAACTGTTCATCCAGGAATTCTATATATAGCAAAACAATCCTTCAAAAGTTAAGGCAAGGCCGGGCGCAGTGGCTTACACCTGTAATCCTAGCACTTCGGGAGGCTGAAGTGGGTGTGTCACTTGAGGTCAGGAGTTGGAGACCAGCCTGGACAACATGGTGAAACCTCATCTCTACTAAAAATACAAAAATTAGCTGGGTGTGGTGTGCATCTGCAATTCCAGCTACTTGGGAAACGGAGGCAGGAGAATTACTTGAACCCGGGAGGCAGAGGTTGCAATGAGCCAACGTCACACCACTGCACTCCAGCCTGGGCAACAAGAGCAAGACTGTCTTAAAAAAAAAAAAAAAAAAAGATATGGCCAGGTGCGGTGGCTCACACCTGTAATTCCAGCACTTTGGGAGGCTGAGGCGGGCAGATCATGAGGTCAGGAGTTCAAGATCAGCCTGACCAACTTGGTGAAACCCTGTCTCTACTGAAAATACAAAAATTAGCCAGGCATGGTGGCGAGCAGCTGTAATCCCAGCTACTCAGGAGGCTGAGGCAGGATAATCGCTTGAAACCGGGAGGTGGAAGTCACAGTGAGCCAAGATCGCACCACTGCACTCCAGCCTGGGTGACAGAAAAAAAAAAAAAAAATCCAAAGATACACTTTAAATTTAAAGACATGAATGGGCTGAAAAATGTATAACAGGTATGCAGGAACCACGAGAGAGCTAACGTGGCTATACTACTACCAGACAAAATAGACTTTAAGACAAAATTGTACTAGAGACAAAGAGTAGTACTTTATAATAAGAGAGTCAGTTCATCAGGAAGATGCACAAATATAAACATACAGACCTAAGACAGTTCCAAAATACATAAGGCAAATACTGACAAAGAGAGAAATAGACAATTCAACAGTAATAGTTGGAAACTTCAATACTCTGCTTTTTTTGATTTGAGATGGAGTCTCGCTCTGTCTCTCAGGCTGGAGTGCGGTGGCGCGCTCTCGGCTCACTGCGACCTACGCCTCCCAGGTTCAAACGATTCTCCTGCCTCAGCCTCCCGAGTAGCTGGGATTACAGGCGCGCACCAGCATGCCCAGCTAATTTTTTGTATTTTTAGTAGAGACGGGATTTCACCATGTTAGCCAGGCTGGTCTTAAACTCCTGACCTCAGGTGATCCAACCATCTTGACCTCCCAAAGTGCTGGGATTCCAGGCGTGAGCCATCATGCCCAGCCTCAATAGTCTACTCTTGATAATGAATAGGACAACAAGACAAAATCAGCAAGGACATACAAGCCTTGAACACTATTGACTGATGTGGCCTCGCTGACATCTATACAGCACTGCCTCCTCAACAGCATAATTTATCATCTTCTCGAGTCAACTTAGGACAGTCCCCAGATACACCATATACTAGGTCATGAAACAAATCTGAATAAATTTAAAAGGATTAAAACAATACAAAATATGGGGCTGGGCATGGTGGCTCACGCCTGTAATCGCAGCACTTTGGGAGGCTGAGGCAGGCAGATCACTGGAGGTCAGGAGTTTAAGACCAGCCTGGCCAACATGGTGAGACCCCCATCTCTATTAAAAATACAAAAAATATGCCGGGCGCGATGGCTCACACCTGTAATCCCAGCACTTTGGGAGGCCGAGGCAGGCAGATCACGAGGTCAGGAGATAGACTATCCTGGCTAAAACGGTGAAACCCCGTCTCCACTAAAAATACAAAAAAAAAAAAAAAAAAAAAAA
>NW_012110807.1:2827681-2828951 GCF_000951045.1 Mandrillus leucophaeus | reverse complement strand
TCTTGAACCGGGGAGGCGGAGGTTGCAGTGAGCCGAGATTACGCCACTGCATTCCAGCCTGGACAACAGAGTGAAACTCCATCTCCAACAACAACAAAAAAAGTCAGGTTCCCAGATGGCACACAATATGATTCCATTAAAAAATACACACAAATAGGCCAGGTGCAGTGGCTCACACTTTGGGAGGCTGAGGCAGGCGGATCACTTGAAGTCAGGAGTTCGGGAACAGCCTGGCCAACATGGTGAAACCCTGCCTCTACTAAAAACACAAAAATTAGCTGGGTGTGGTGGTGGGTGCCTGTAGTCCCAGCTACTCAGGAGGTTGAGGAAGGAGAATCACTTGAATCTGGGAGGCAGGGGTTGCGGTGAGCTGAGATCGCACCACTGCACTCTAGCCTAGGTGATGGAGTGAAACTATGTCTCAAAAAAAAAAAAAAAAAAACACACACACACACACACACACAAACCAAAACTGATGAAGAGAAGATTCCATTTTTTACTCTTTTTTTTCTGCATAGAGTTTTTACATTTAGAATGAATTCAGGTATTATGTGTATAATTATTTTTTTAAAGTAAAAAAAGAAAGGAAGGGAGGGAGGGAGAATCAGAGCTAGAGACCATGACCCCTAGTCCCTGGCTGTGAGGCCTGCTCACCATAGGGGGTGGTCGGCCCCAGCTCACTGGCCGCGTCTGCCATGTACTGAGCCAGCAGCTCCCCGTTGGTGACCCTTGAGGGGACCTTCCTGTCCAGCTTCTCATACAGGAACTCCTCCACTCGGGCACCTGTGGGGAGACAGCAGCCAAAGCCACAGGGATCCTCAGTTCAAGCCCAAAGATGAAACACAAACAGACCCAGACCTGGCCCTGCCCACAGGTGCACTCGGCCTGCTGACTTCCTTGCTCATGCCCAACCCTGAGACTGCTGTGATTGACCCAGCACTATATGGAGGAGGAAGCCAGGGCCCATCCACTTCTCCCTTATTAATATGATTACAGAACATAATACATGCTTGCACAATTCTCTGCTCCTGGCACCCAAAAGTTATCTGGCCCCTCAATGAACCACAGATCAGATTTATAGGCAGACACACAGCATGACCCGGAGCCACCCTCCTTTCCCCGGAAGTCCTGCAGGTCACTTCTGCTTGACCTTGGGGGCCTGCCTGGATGTGCTCCGGGCAGTCCCTTCATCTCTGGGCCTTGCTGACCTCTGCAGTGACCAGGTTTGGGCCGGACATGGTGGCTCATGCCTGTAATCCCAGCACTTTGG
>NW_012110807.1:2824678-2827602 GCF_000951045.1 Mandrillus leucophaeus | reverse complement strand
GGTCCCTGGCAAAACCGTACTTTCCAGCTGAAAAGCCTGAATCCTCAATCCCAAAGCGAGAACTTCTATCCATTTGCCTGCTCTCTCTTGATTGGTTCTTTCTGAATAGTGCCTTTTTACCAATCAAATATTGCCATTTCCAAAACTACCTGCAGCCCACCCCACCTCCCATCCTGTACCTTTAAAGACCCCCCCAGACCCCAGACTCAGTTGGTAGGGAGAGAGAAGTGGCTTGACTGGAGAGAGGCGACTTTCCTTCAGAGTGAAGAGGCTGGACTTCAGAGGAGAAATGGCTTAACTTCAGGGAGATGGCTTGACAACAGGGAAGAGCCATCCGGAGTGGCAAGGCTTCAGGGGAGGATTACCTGCCCGTTCCATCTGCTTTCCAGTTCACCTGTCTGCTGAGAGTCATTTCTACTGCTTAATAAAATTCTTGCCGGGCGCGGTGGCTCACACCTGTAATCCCAGCACTTTGGGAGGCCGAGGTGGGCAGATCACAAGGTCAGGAGATGGAGACCATCCTGGCTAACATGGTGAAACCCCTGTCTCTTATACACATCTAGATGTGTATAAGAGACAGGGTGTTGCCTGCCTCTTCTCCCACGTGTGTTTTAGCTTCCAGGCATTTTCATTCTTCTGTGCAAAACTCAGTATTTCCACTGCCCTGGAGTGTCTGGCAGCCCAACACAGAGTCCCCCATTTTCTTTTAACTGTCCCTCCTCAACAGCCTTGAGCCTAAGAGTCTAGCTGAAACCCTGGCTGCAGCCCCCACCTGTGCCACAGCAAGGCCAGGCCTCCCACGACTGTATCCCTGCCCCACAACTGCGTCCCTCCCCAGGCCCACCAGCACACACTCACTGGGGTTGGGCTGCAGCAGCACCTCTGTCTGCCTCAAGATCTTCTCTGTCCAGTTCTTGGTGCTGTCTGCCCGGGCCAGAAGGTTTTCAAAGTGGGCATCAAGCTCAGTCTTCTCAGCCTGGCCAAACTTCTCCTCCGTGAACTATGCAGCAGGGAAGGCCAAGGGGTGGGGAGGGCTCAGAAGGAGGTGGGGGAGTGGAGGGGAAAGGGAGGACTGCCCCCACCAGCAGGAACCTAGGCAGGCCCCAGGGACAAGGAACCGGCCCCGAGGGTGATACTGTGTGACCTGGCAGGGCCTCACTGTTTTCCCATTTGTGAAAAGAGGTGGCTAGACCAGAGTATGGGAATCACAGCTTCTTTTGGAAATCCAATGAATCCCCACAAAATGCACATTCATACACAATCTGACCCATAGCTTAGTGGGGTGAGGACCCCTGGGGAGGCCAGCCCTAGGGTCCTTAGAGCCTGACTCTGAAGGAGAGGACTTGGTAGAAAGTGTTCGGGACAAATGGGGCACGGAGCAGGGTCTGGGGTTATCAGGGGGCTCCATGGGCAGCTGGGAGCTGCTAGGGAAAGGGTGCCAGAGGAGGGAGGGGAAGAAACCAGGGTTGGGGTTCAGAAGGACCTGATTCAAGTCTTAGTTCTGCCACTGTCAAGCTGTGTGACCTTGGGCAAGGGGCTCTGCCTCTCTGAGCATTGGTTTCCTGAGCTGAAAAAAGGGAATAATAGCACCTCCCTCATAGGTCATGAGGATGAAAGAGGAAAGATGTGGGTTAGACATAAACGCTGGGTCTGCTACAGTGCTGCTGCCCCACGTACGGCACCAGTGCTACGAGCTGATGGGTGCAGAGACGTCTGGGAAGGAAGGGGAATGCAGGGAGGGAGGATGACCAGATGGTTGGCTTTGGCCACCTCGTAGGGTAGATGGAAACACTGCCAGCCTATCAGAGCCAGTGGCTGGGCACACCCAGGGCCCAGATGTCGCATGGGTCCCCATCAAAGCTGGCAGAAGCCATGGGAGTTACCTACGAACAACCAGAAACTGGTCCAAGTCCTGGCCCCTCTGATCTAACAGTGTCCTGTCCTAAGGGTTTCCTCACGACCCCATCAACCTCTACTGCAGGAAGGGCTGTTTCCCATTTCACAGATGCCGCCACTGAGGCTGAGCAAGCAGCAGGGCCATGCAGGAGTCGGGTCAGCCATGAATCATCCCTGGGTGCAATCAGCTCCAGCAGCGGCGGGGGGGCTGGGCAGCCACCAGGAGCTCAGCAGTCATCAATTATGTAGCAGAGCTTGGGTTTCTCCCTGCAGGGCTGGGAGGGCCCAGCTGCCAGGGGGCCGGCTGCTCCTCCCCTACCCTGGCTGTCTCTGCCTCCTCTTCCTCCTCACACTCCCCAAACTGAGACCTTTCAGAGCAGAGGCTCAGCCTTCCTCGGCCCGTCGTGGCTCTATCACCTTACTCAGTCCTTTGAAGGGGGTGGCATTCACCCCATTTCCCAAATGAGGAAACCAAGGCTCGGAGAGGCAAAGTCTCCCTTCTGGGCCTGAGAGCCCCCGCCTAGACAATGCAAATAACAGGATCTAGCTCATTGGCTATTTGGCCACACTATGGGGCTGATACATGTTAGCTAGTATGATCATCACCATCATTAATGAAAAGCCTTGGCTAGGCGCAGTCGCTCATGCCTATAATCCCAGCACTTTGGAAGGCTGATGTGGGCAGACGGATTGAGCCCAGGAGTTCAAGACCTGCCTAGGCAACATAGTGAGACCTCATCTCTACAGAAAAAAAAGAAAAAAGAAAAAAAAAGGAAAAAAAGGCCCAGCACAATGGCTCATGCCTATAATCCCAGCACTTTGGGAGGCTGAGGCGGGCGGATCATGAGGTCAGAAGATCGAGACCATCCTGATTAGCAAGGCGAAACCCCTTCTCTATTAAAAATACAAAAAATTAGCCAGGCGGGGTGGTGGGCGCGTGTAGTCCCAGTAACTCGGGAGGCTGAAGCAAGAGAATGGCAAGAACCCGGAAGGCGGAGCTTGCAGTGAGCCGAGATCGCACCACCGCA